>NC_056728.1:473781629-473871629 GCF_019279795.1 Protopterus annectens
GCCGCCACCCCCCTTGGCCTCTGCCTGTTGACATACTATGCCAGGTAGTGATGGCAATTCTACCAGCCACACAAGGACATTTTCCAGATGGCTAGTGCAGATGTCAGGCTGCTAGTCTACCACAACTATTACCACCTTCTCAATCTCATGCTGGATAACATATTGGGACCTACTGGTGGCATCCCCAGAGAGTGGGACCCCCTCAGTCACAGACCAGCAGAGGATCCCACAGAACACAGGTAAACCATGTGATGACTACTGCTGCACCACAGACACAGCCGTGGCTCACATTGCATAAAATAATAACATAAATGGAGAGAAATATCAAAAATATACGAAGGATTGTGAGAAAGAGAGAGAGCTAGAGACAGAGAAAATACTGAGAAAATATTTGTGTATGACTATTAGACATAAAATTACCTGGACAAATACAAAACAGTTATTAGGCGTGTAACAGCAATTTTGAGAATACTGATACTCAGGCAGATTACCGGATAAGATGGAATTACAGGAACTTGGTCACCAGGACTATGAGCACCTGGATCTTACCCATATCACCTGTGTGTATGTGGAAGTATGATGCAGGTAGTTCAATGTGGGACAGCAGTTCCTATGCAAGGTGCCGCAGAACTCTTTTAATGCTGTGTATTACTGCCAAGGGAAAACGGAGGGCATGTTGCAGGGTAACAGAATGATCATGTGACCTTACCAGTGGGACACAGGAACATCAGCAAAACTAGTGGCCTAAATATGGACAGCAGTCAGCATTTGCCAGACCAGTAGTAACATATATGCCGGCAGATGTACAAGTTAGAAGATGGTAAAGGCTATTGTGCCTTGTGTATGCCATGTGTATCACCATCATGTGAGTTAGTTGGGGCACTATATCTCATATGCTGGTAGACCTGCCCAGTGTACCTGTGGGATTAGCAGGGCTATGTCAGTGTACATAGGAAGATAGAGGGTAAGCTCTACAGGCATGTGGTAGAGAATGGTACTTAGCATGTCAGAAGGCCAAGCTGTGCTAGACATATGATGCCTACCCTGTTAGCATGGACACCTTGGACAGGTTGGGTGGCAGGAACACTATCCTGGCTTGTATAGACAGAGCAGGTGTGCTTAGAGGTTTGTATTCATGTGGACAATGTATGTCATTAGCAAGCATAACATACATTTAAAAAGACAAATACCTTATTATGACATGTATATGCTGTTATACCTGTGCTCTTACCTACTTACCCATATGTCTGGTAAGATATTGCACACGGCTCTGTAAGAGTAGCTTATTATCTTCAGTTTGCTCATTAGCTGAAAATCATGCAAGAAAATGAAAATGTAAATGGAGCATAAGTCCTACAATTAGTTTGGAAGTCATGTATTACTGTACAATAAAATGAATCTGTCATTTTTGCCTACTTTACAAATGAAAAGCACTTTCTCTAACCTCTTCTTCCCATTGGTGAAGAAGTTCAAGGCAGCAAGCACCTCCTGAAAATACAGTAGTGGTGCCTGCACTCCTCATTGGAGAGGTTGGTGCCTCCTACAGCAGTCATTCCCTTGGGAAACCATTGGCAGCCATTGACCATATATACTGGGGACCTTCATAAGAGTCCCCCAGCAGGCCCTCCCATGTACATTATATAGAGAAATATGCTCATAGCCGGCCTTAGGCATAGGCCAACTAGGCAGCCGCTTAGGGTGCCGCTGTAGCAGGGGTGCTTTTCCAGTATTTATTTGGTGTAGGTAGACCAGGATGGGGGCAACTGGGTGGTGTGGGGGGGGGGTGCCGTGGAGCCCTTTTGCCTAAGGCACCAGCTGACCTAAGGCCGCTGCTGAATATGCTAAATTACTTAGAACATCACCTGAGAGCACTGCCATATTCAGTGCCCTCAGAAGCCATGGTCACTTTATAACTCACAGTCTGCATCCACACACACATTTCTGCTATTACTTGAAGGACATCAGTAGGCACCATGATTGCTTGACAGTTCGCAATGCCTTCATATACTTGTGCATAAATGTGTGGTACTGCAGGGTGGTGTTTTGGTGTGAATGACATTATAATATATTTTTCTGTAGGCCATACAACTTGCATATTATTCCAATGTTGCTCTTTACTGCCTCTAGGGGTTATAAAAGAGGTTTAATATATCTTTATGCCCACAGAGTTTACTAACATTCACTTGCATGTGAAATGCACATTACGGCTGATAATGTGGTTGCACAGTCATTTAGAAGCATTGTAGTATAGTCTTGATGTGCTGCACATTCAGTGGTTGCGCAGTCATTTAGAAGCATTGTAGTATAGTCTTGATGTGCTGCACATTCAGTGGTTGCACAGTCATTTAGAAGCATTGTAGTATAGTCTTGATGTGCTGCACATTCAGTGGTTGCACAGTCATTTAGAAGCATTGTAGTATAGTCTTGATGTGCTGCATATTCAGTGGTTGCGCAGTCATTTAGAAGCATTGTAGTATAGTCTTGATGTGCTGCACATTCAGTGGTTGCGCAGTCATTTAGAAGCATTGTAGTATAGTCTTGATGTGCTGCACATTCAGTGGTTGCGCAGTCATTTAGAAGCATTGTAGTATAGTCTTGATGTGCTGCACATTCAGTGGTTGCACAGTCATTTAGAAGCATTGTAGTATAGTCTTGATGTGCTGCACATTCAGTGGTTGCGCAGTCATTTAGAAGCATTGTAGTATAGTCTTGATGTGCTGCACATTCAGTGGTTGCGCAGTCATTTAGAAGCATTGTAGTATAGTCTTGATGTGCTGCACATTCAGTGGTTGCGCAGTCATTTAGAAGCATTGTAGTATAGTCTTGATGTGCTGCACATTCAGAGACACTTGCATGTAACTGGCTCATTAGCATTATTGCCACCCAAATGGCCTTGAGATGGCATAATAAATATAGCCACAGCCACTGCAGTATCCATCACCCTACTGAATTTGTCAATTTTCAGCAGAGGAAGTAGAGTCCAGGAGGAAGTATTGTTTAGGATGTTCACATCTACTACGCTGAGGTAAGTGTTCTGGGGATAGTGCCTATCTCTTTTCGGGAGCTGCTTGTATTAAACAGCTTTTGCTGTGCTGGTGTTGTTACAGTTGTGTAGGGTTTCTCTTATCAGCAACTGACTGCTGAGGTGGGAAGTGGACTCAAGAGGGTTGTCCTTAGGCAATGAACTGTACTGCTACTGTGCTTTCCTCTTCACATTATAAGGTATGTTTGCTGGAGGCAGGGAATACATGTATTTTGTAGAGGATGAAGACTGGAGTTTAATGAGGCAGCCTGAAATTTGTCTTCCTATTTATAGTGTGAGTGTGTGTGTGTGTGTGTGTGTGTGTGTGTGTGTGTGTGTGTGTGTGTGTGTGTGTGTGTGTGTGTGTGTTTATTCATGTGTGCGAAGTGCTTTACAAGGTGCTACTCTGAGTTGTGCATGCATTTTCTGAAGGATAACAAGTCTGAAACTCAGATGTCTGTCACTATTTAGTGACTGCAGTCCTTAACACTTTACTAGGAAACTGCAAATTTTACAAAAAAAGACCAAAAACATGATACAAAAATAAATCAGACACATTATATGAAATCAGGAATGGGACATTTGGGAGGTATATACCAAAGAAATCAGATTTTCAAACAATTATTTTCACACAACCAAGGAAACACATTTACACAACTCCAAATAACAGGTAATTAAATGATTTTGGGGTAAAACAGCTTTTGTTAATTAATGGTTGCTCTATTGCTATAAAATACACAGAATATGTATCACATTTATAGTAGTTGCTGAAGGTTGATTTATGTTTTAAGAAGTTTGGAATCAATATTCACTGCAATTTGAAACACAAGAATCATAATCCTTCATTTTCTATTGCTTCAGTTGTTTCTATTCTGCCTGCTACCTTTGCTTGCTCATCTCGCATAGATTACAGATGGTTCTCGTGATGCCATTATATTCGTGATGCTCTGGGCACAGGCTGATGACACAATGATTTGTGATTCAGCCAGGGGGTCAAATACTGCTGGCCAGACTGTAAATAATCAGAATTTAAATAGGCCCCTTGGTGTTTCATGGAGGTCTGTAATTTAAGTAAATAAATTGGTATTTTCCAGTAAATACTACACAGCTAAGAGGTACCATTAGCACACAGTCTCAAGTTGTGATGGACAGTTATTACAGTTAAAAAGGGCCGGCAGGTCACAGCAATGAACTATGGCCTTGTTGCTAATAAAGCTGTTTTGTAATAGTCAGTGCATGTTATGGGAAGGGTAAGTGACATTAAAGAGCATTCAGGTGCATAGACAATGCATGTAGCAATTCATGACTGGGGGTGGGTGGGGGGGATAGAGAGGGTATAGTGGACCAAAGCTGCATTCATTCTCATGTGTGATGAATGTCATATATATGATGATGACAGCCATGGCACATATACCATATGTTATGACGCAGAAATCATGTGAGACTAAACAGCAGATTTCAGAGGTGCATGCTGCATTTTCTACTGAGCTAGAGGTATACAGATGATTTGTTACTGACTGCCGCCATATGTCAGGCACCTTTACAGGTGGGTCAGGTGTTGTACTGTCTGTGGTATTTGTGGACTGTGTAGTGGAGACTGTAATATGGGTATGGGGATATGCTACTGACTGCTGCCATATGTCAGGCACCTTTACAGATGTGGGTCAGGTGTTGCACTATCTGTGGTATCTGTGGACTATGGGGTGGGATACTGCAATATGAGTATAGGTGACACCAGAAGCCAATAGCTTAATTTATGTTATTTCTTACATTTGCAGAGTGGAATGGCTACTAATGAGTGGAAAAGGATGAAAGAGTACTCTCAGGCAGAGCATGATATCCTGCTGCGAGTTGTACATGAACATAGCCATCAGATCCTCCTTACTAACAAGACCAATTATGCCTTTACTGAACATGTCTGGCAGGATCTTCTTGTGCAGGTAAATTATATCACTGGTCATAACAAGACAAAATGCCAAGTGTGTTGTAGTGTGACTGACATGATCTATCATACCTGTAACAAGGGAATCCACTTTGCAGAAGAAGTAAGGACCATAGGTGGGGTGGGGAGCACCTACGTAGTCATCCCTAACCGACATGGAGGAGTTCTTGCAATCTCTATTTTTGGGGTATGACAAATCCCACACACTTATTGGAGGACTTGACATTCATACAGAATTCTCTGGCCACCAACATAGGTGTCTGTGGGTGATGCTGCAGGTATGTATTCTCATGTATATATATATATATATATATATGTATATATATACATATATATATATATATATATATATATATATATATATATATATATATATATATATAAAGATATATATATATATATATATATATATATATATATATATCTATGGGTGCACTTTTGAAGAACGAAAGTTCACTACTTCGAACTTCAATAGTACACCCACACTAATGCGAAAGTGCAATTTCATGAAAGTGCATTCTCACGAACCCGCTAGACTGAATGGGCAAGCAGTCACGGAACTTAGGGTTAGGGCACAGGTTAGGGTAAGGGGATAGTTAGTAGGGCTATCCACTTATCTTCACCCGTGCCCTAACCCTAAGGTTCGTGACTATCGCACCACAGTGGAAGACATTCCAAATCGGGCTATGTCCTTCACTGTGGTGCGATAGTTACGGACCTTAGGGTTAGGGCATGGGTTAGGGTAAGCTGATAGTTAGTAGGGCTATCCCCTTACCTTGACCCACGCCCTAACCCTAAGGTCCATGACTATCGCACCACAGTGGAAGACATTCCAAATCGGGCTATGTCCTCCACTGTGGTGCGATAGTCACGGACCTTAGGGTTAGGGCACAGGTTAGGGTAAGGGGATAGTTAGTAGGGCTATCCCCTTACCTTGACCCACGCCCTAACCCTAAGGTCCGTGACTATCACACCACAATGGAGGACATAGCCTGTTTTTCAATGCCCTCCATTGTGGTGCGGTAGGTTCGATCTATTGAGCTTAAGCAAAACTGCACTTTCGCTAAAGTGCACTTTTGCTTAAGTGGGGATGTACTTTCCCATTTTGAAAAAGTGAATTTTCGTTGTAGGAAAGTAGACCCATATATATATATATATATATATATATATATATATATATATATATGGGTCTACTTTGTTTTGCTGAATCTCTTTTCATTGAATTTCATTTCACCCCGACCACTTCACTGAAAATTCAAATTACTGAAAACTCGTTTCACTGAATCTCATTTCACTGAACTGCAGTTAGTATAAATGGGACTGTGTAGAGTACTGTAAGGCAAGTAAAAGGTATATGCCCCTTTCCACACTGTAGTGCAATCCTGGAGTTAGTATATATAGTGGGGGGTGGGGTGCACAACCCCCCCACATTGGGGTGTGAGGGCGTAGCCCCCCAGTTAATTTGAGTACATATCATCTTCTGGAGAGAGTTAGTCATTGGTGTTGCAACTATGTATGTCTATTATTTAAAATGTGTTCTTTTGAAGTTTTTGGTAAAATACAATATAAAACAAACAAGGTGGCGGGGCTACACCACCCACACCCCCAACCCTCCCCTAACTATATATGTCAGTAGCACACTTGCCTTTGGTACTGGAAGACCAGAATACTGTAGGTTATGTTCTTTCTTCAAGTGATTGGATTACTGACACTGCAATGCAGTATTGGGGGGGGGGGGTGCACTCTTACATGTACTAGTGAGATGTTAGACTGAGGTTCCATCTTCTTAAGTTGGTGGAGGCTCAGCAGGATGTAAAAGATCCCATGGCAACTATTGAAAATAGTAGGAGAAATACCCTGTTGTCCTGGCCAAATATCCCCTAGTGGTATAAATACTACCTTGGATCTCTCCTGAAAAGAGGCCAACAACCTAGTAGGACTAACCCGTTCAATAATTAATTAATTAATTAATTAAACTAATAAATAAATAAATAATCTCTCTCTCCCTATATATGTATGTATGTGTATATATATATATATATATATATATATATATATATACACACACACACACACACACACACACACATATATATATATATATATATATATATATATATATATATAGATATATAAATAATTATAGAGAAAGAGAGGGAAAAATGTAATGAAGTGCAATACACCAGTAGTGAAAAACAGACCCATACCTTTTATGGTCATTTTGTTTGTATAAGCATATCAGGTGTTCAGCTGCACTGCCTGCCTACACAGATGGCATGACCTGTAGTTTTTACAAGGCATTTCATTCTGCAGGAGGTGCACCATAACAACCAACACCACCCACCACTTCCCAAGTACACTACAGTGGAGATACCACACCTACATGAACAGTCTTTCCAGCTTACTGCACTTGCCAGGCTATGGCACATATGCTCTCACATAAGAGTTGCCCCTCCCCTGCCCCCATAGTGCTTGTTGCCTACAGGCCCACTGGGATCAGATAATGTTAAAAGTAGTATTAATACATTTGGGTCTGTCTCTCTGTTTTCTCAGGTGCTTTGGTGTCTGGTCTTCCATTGTGCTTGACATATTTATTATCAGGGAAGTATCTAAGCATGATGATGGTAATGATGACGATGGCTGCCACAACCTAGTGCAATCTGTGGCCAGGGTTGCACTGCTAGTCATGGGTTATGTAGTGGGTATATCATTCCTGCATCCACTGACACTGTTATATTTCCATTTCAGCCCACCCCACTGTCTCAGTGTACCATTGTAAGATAACAGATGGTAGCTCAAGGTGTACTGCCACCCCCGGCACATGAGAATGGTGATAGGTGCTCATGGTGTGCAGCTACACATGGACTACCTGAGGACTGAACGTCAGCGTAGGACTTCAGTAAGTACTGGCAGTTTCCATAAACACAGGGTAGGAGGTAGGGGCCAGTGTAACAGTGGCTATTGCTGACTTGGTTTCTAACTCACACCTGAGCTGAGTGTCTCCAAGGCTATCACACACTGGCTATGCAGGGCAGTCATACAGGCAAATGCTAATGTACCATAGCCACTGCAGAGTTTATTGGTCTGGTACATGTTCTACATGATGACCTCAGGGAGGACTTTGCCCATTTACGTAGCATTCTTGGAAGATTCCATGGGGAGTCTGTGTCCTGAAGGTGCCTGTGGGCAGCCACATATTGTGGATATCATCATGCTCATCACTGACATTCTTCTATTTCTGGTGGGAAAGACCACAATGAAATGACCAGGAGAAGGTCTAGGTCACATAGCAGTAAATTCTCCATGTGTACTGCCAGTTTTGAGGGTGTCTGTGGCACACTGTGGATGCACCTGTGGATGGCATGTGCATGCTGAATCTACCCATGGCATGTCCCAACATACCCACTCACTGAACACTGCAGAGTGTACCAATGGCATTTATCTGAGGGTCACCCCACCCCCAGAAGATGATGTACATAGTCAATGCATGCACCTCCTGAGGATGCCCTTGACCTGTTACAGGGAGGCATGCACAATGCAGTGAATTCTGCAGGAGCTGTGTCCACATGAACACACACACACACAAACACACACACACACACACACACACACACACACACACACACACACACACACACACACACACACACACACACACACACACACACTCACACACATTCACTTTCACACCCAACAACACTACCTAGCTCTGCCCAAGTACACCACACTGTGGTCATGATTGCTGCTCTTCATAACTGGCAGAGCACCTGACACTGATGCAGAACTTCACTGACCACCATGGGTATTTATGGATGATGGTGCTGCAGGTGAGTATTCCCAATATATATATATATATATATATATATATATATATATATATATATATATATACCTGTACGCATATATATAAAATGAACCGCTGCATGCTGGGAATAGAACCAAACCCATACCTTGTATAGGCATTCTTTTTTACAGGCACATGGAGCCAACAGTCTCTCGTATCAGTAGCCCCCCCATCTCATGCTACCTGCTGTAAATAGCTGTAACAATCTCCATCTTACCTGTGCATATAATGACAGCTGTGGCATACCCTGACTACTTTGTTATCAAGATAGTCTGTGTTTAATACTGAGATATATTGCTTTGTGAAAATCAATATTTTGGGATCCAGACATAACACTTAACACACAGGGGATTTAGTAGTCCAGAAAAGTATTATGGTGTGGCTGAAAAGTTTCTAGGCTGTGCATAATCAACATTCCTGTCTTTGTGCCATCTACAAGTGAAAAGCAGACCAGTTGGACATACATTTGCACCATGTCTGGGAAAGGAGTAGTCAGGAATCCGTATAGATGGACAGACACACACACGCACTCACACACACACACACACACACACACACACACACACACACACACACACACACACATACACACACACACACACACACACACACACACACACACACACACACAGATGCACACACACACATGTGCAGCTACGTCAGTGCAACATACTGGTGGCAGAGCCAGAACCATGCATTGCATGGTCACTGTTTTTCCAGCCACATGGAGTAAACATTCTCTCAAATCTCTCTTATAGTACCTGTTGCTGTGCATATGATGATATACATGCCCTGTCCTAACTCCTCTGTTATCAGCATAGTCTGTTTCTAATGCACAGAGTGGACATTCCATGCATGATTTTGCATACACAACTACATCACAGATACAGCAGCACATACAGCTCTATAATTGCACACAGCTAGTTCAGTACACAAAGTTGTGTCAAAACAGCTGCATCAATGCACACAGCTGTGTTTGTACACACAGCTATATCAGGACATACAGCTGCCACAACTTCCTGAAATATCCATGGTTGTGGTTATTTATCTTGTCTTATGCAACTTAAAATCTGGTATCTGGTTCTGATATTGGTTTATGAATGTCACACACATGTTCTTCTGCAATATGTAATACTGAAACAGTTACTCTATCACCTCTTTCTATGCATAATGCTTTTATACAGCTCTGAAATCTGTTAACACTTGCTATCTACTCTGAATTTATATTTTATATGTCACTGTCTATTTCAAATACTGGTAGGCCAGAAATCCTCACAGATTTCTTTCTCATTAATTTTACAATTTTCTCATTTTATTTTATGTATGATATGATATAAAAATTTCTTCTTATGTACCCCTTCACTGGCAGCATTTTTATGTATTTTTTTCTAAAGCCTTTTATTCTGAGTTTTTTGTCTTGATTGTGATCTATTTCAGTTTTCTTCTTTTGTAACAGGAAAAATGCAGATACGACCAGATAAAATAATAAAAAATAAGTGAACCCACATTGTCCAAGATGGCTGCACCCTGATAAGCATCTTAATTTCAGCACTCACAGTGTAAAAACAGAAACTGCAGCCAGAGATATTATCAACTTGAGTAAAATTCAGGTACTGGCTAGCAAGTACACTACCGGGATGCCTGCAAAGAAGAAACTTAGAGAGCCTGGCAGAAAATCAGCTAGAAAAGTGGAAGGGAAAACACACTGACTGGGAAGAATCCTGCAGCTATTCAGCAAAAGCATTTTAAGCTCCAACTTTGGTGCAAAGCATGGCTTCCAGTAATCTAGATGAAAAAAATAAGTCAATTGTGCTCAGAGCTGATTAAAATAAATGAAACACTGAATGAGTATATCAACTCAAATAATAAAACAATAGAGAAAATGGAAGAAACTTTTAACAGATACTCAAATAAACTTTTAAAGCTGCCAAAATCAGAGATCAAAATGACGAAAAGGCTTGTGAGTATGAGACTGCTCAAGAAGAGATGTTTCAAAAAATATCAGAATTAAAGAGCAGAGCATGTAGGGAAAATTTGAGATTTTCTCCTATTCGACAGAAACTAGAAGGAACAGACTATTAATTTTATAAAGGCACAGATAAGCAAATGACTGTTATTCCTAAGCAGGAACTGTTAATTGAAAGGGTGCACCATGTATGTGCTCCAAATATGGTCATGAGAAAGCAGCCAAGACCTTTATTAGTAAACATGCAAATCTACCAGCAGATAGAGTTGATCCTGACAAAACTGTGGTATAAGGGAAAAGTATTAAAAGTTGGAGACCATAGAGTTTGAGGAAAATTATCATTCACTGTACATCACGCAGAATAGAAACAAATTTATTTCAGCTATCAGGCATGTCATGAGGCAGGTGTGAGATTCAAGTTGCTGTATCCAGTTGTTTCCAGAATATTTTTTTTCCTGGAGGATCAAAGTTATTTTTGATGCTGAACAGGCTAAGCAGGAATTGCAGAAGTTTGTCATGGAAAAGGAGTCTGCTTCTCATTCTTTTGATAAAAAAGCACACAGAGATACTTTGTCAGTGAAACCATTTCTACTGTCCCAAAAGGAAATGCTTGAGTGGGAAAGAAAAGCACAGGAGTTGACCAAAACAATCAGGAGCACCATGGAATTGAAATGCAATCTGGAGCTGGGAGAGGGAGATGAACAGGAAGAAGGGAATTAATGAATAAATATGAGACAGCAAAGTATTAATTGAATTTGTAAAATATGTCTGTGTAAAATAAATGGAAAGAGTGGACTTTTGTTGACTTTGTTAAACTTGTGAGGAACTAAAAGGCATTTTCTTCACTTTGTAGGATCATAGGATAATGTCCTGATTTACTGATAGGGGGGGCAGAGGGGTGAAGTTTTCACTGAATCTGTCTGCCAGCAGGCTGGCTATAACTACAGTGTTTGTGTATGTGGTGTCCTTGAATATCAGTTCTGAGCAGATCTGGGTACTTCCCTTAAGATTGCAGACATAAGTGAAGAAAGCCTTGTGATTATCTTTAGTAGATGTGGCTAGTTTGGACTCAAAGTTTGTTTTGGAGGATTTCACTAGTGTTCTTATTTGACTGTTCAGACTAATGAGAGATTGCTTCCAATTAGACAGCTGCTCCTTCTTGGTCCTGGACAGCATTTTTTTTCCTTTTATTATAAGAGTTTATTTATTGCAGATGTTCATCAGACATGTTCACTCTTCCTTGAGGAGGATGATTTTGTCCTGTCAGGTATTCCTGATTCCATGCAGCTATATAAATGTTTGTATAGTACATTGGTTTGGACATATGTGCATATTCCTATGGAGGGGGAGGGGGCTGTGAAGTTGTTTATACCTTCCCGCAAAAAACTGCAATCAGCTTTGGAGAAGTTTTTCTGTTTAACCCTAATTGGAAGCCTGTAGTCATCTATGATTTGAAGAGGGGTCTTGTCAAGTGTTAACTGCACCTGGAGTGTCTCCTGTGCATCACACTGTTTGACAAGCCTGGAGGTGAGTATGTGTTTTATATATATTGCAACTCCACCTGCTTTTGCTTTGCTGCCCATGGTTTGGGGTCTGAATGTATGATAGGATGAGTGACCTGGAATGGCTGGGGTGTTCTCCACTGCATTGAACCAGGTTTCTGTGACTGCACAAATGTAAGCATCTTCTAGGGTTAAGAATGGTTGCAATGAGTGCAGTTTCATGTTTAGACTCTTAGCATTTAGCAACATGACCTTCATTTGCGTTTTGGAATCCCTTTGGAATGACACCAGAAACTAAGCCAATTGTTAAAGTCAATCATTTTCTGTTTGTATTGAAGCATCATTCTGGGTGATGGTAGAATGCTGCTTAAGGCTAGGAACATACCTGCCTGGAACACATATTCAGCAAGCTTGATCATGTCTCTCTTCATATAGTCCAGGGGGGTAAGTCTCAAGTCATTCATGCCAACATGGACTATGACAGAGTCCTAACAGTGCCTAATGTTGAGAGACTTGAGTGCATGAGTGATATGGTGGATTCTGGCACCTGACAAACTACTAACTGTGACATTCCCTTTATCCAGCCTGGTGAGGGACTCATCTGTGTGTCTCACAATGGTGACTCCCATGACTAGCATGTTGGGTTTATGTTTAGGCCTTAGTAGCTGTGAGACACAGGTGTGTGGACTATGTGTGGTGTGGTGTGATGGGCAGTGGAGTTCATGTGTGTTTTTACCTCAGATGTCTCTTTTGTTTGGTTATGTTTTTGTTGAGGACCTCCACATATGCAGGTTGCATTGTGTAGGTGTGGGTGGTGTTTAAGGTGTGCTGTTTGCATTGACAACCTTCTCAGTACCAGATATACTGGCTTGTGAGGGAGAGATCAATGACTCTAGGTTCTTAATGTAATTACATCTCTCACAAATTGTGTTCCTAGGTGGTAGTAGTAGAGGGTTGTCCGTGTACATGAGGCAGTTGCTACACTGTCTCAGGATGCCCATATCAACCAGACTGGCAGGAGAAAGCACAGGAAATTGTCCATTCATATTTGTCAGAAACTAAGGGAGAGAGGCTAGAGAGAGCTAAGAGGGTAAAGAGTGGAAGGTCTAAGAGTAGTACTACTAGGTGATCACACAAGTGCTACTAAGTGAAAATGTGTAGCTGGAATACTTCACAAAGAGTTATAAAGAGCATATCTCAAGCTCTGGATACAGCAAACCTGTATCAGACTATGCTATTCAATTAAAGGGTTAAGAACACAGTAAAACTCACAAAAAAGCCCAGATTAACCACTTACAGACAAAAAACAGAAGTCACAGTATGAAAAAATATAATTAAACAGTTATGAAATGCAGTAAGATGCAATTAAATAGTAATGAATTGCAGTAAATAGCAATGAAATACAGTTAAATAGTAAATAAATGCAGTTAATCAGTAAATTGCTTTAAAACAGTGCAAATGTGATAAATTAGCTCACAATCACAACAATAAAAACAGCTCAAATAAAGTGTAAGGCTACTGACAAGCAGTAACAAATGTGGCAAACTATAATGCAGTTGAACACCTAAGCAAAAGCAAAATGAAGTAGAGAGAGGCACAAGTGAGGAATCAGAAGGTAATTCAAGGTTAAGAAGCTAAAGGGTTGGGCCTTCACAATTGATCTCACTGTACTCAGTAGAATGAGCTGATGTAATGGGACTGGGGGAGTGTACAATATCAAATTTATAGTAGAGGTGGGCAACTCAAAAGCCACCAAGCTTTAATACCGCAACAACAGTTCAGTGGGTGGGTGGGATACAATATCAGAATAGAGGTAAGGATTTAATTCACTAGGCCTAAAAAACAGTTGCACAGTTTAAACAGATATGCAGCAAGTATTGTTTTAGTTGATCAGAAGTGCAGAAAACAGTTAAAAATAAGCACCTATCTTTTGTAGTCTTGCAGCAGTTTTTTCTAAACATCAGAGCAAGGGCAGAAGGCCTAACTCACTGCAGTTTTGAGCAAACAAGTGCAAACTGGTTTAAACACTGGCTATTTAAGGCAGAGAAACAAGAACCAGCCAAATTATCCAATCAAAAATCAGAGCCTTGTGTAGTAACTCTAGCCAAATCAGACCAGACTGAATCCCCCTCCCATGAAGAAACAGGCCTCTCTAGAAAAAAGATTGTACTACAAGCTTCAAAGGTCACAAACAGTAATAGATATTCAGCTCTATGCTAGTGTTTTTTTTTCAAGTACAACAACAAATACAATGCACAGAACAAACAGAGAAATAAAAAGGAAAAAAAGATCAGAACAAAGGTAAGGACTAAATTCACTAGGCCCAAAAACAGTTGCACAGTTTAAACAGTTATTCAGCAAGTATTCTTTTAGTCAATCAGAAATGCAGAAAACAGTTGAAAATAAGCACATATCTTTTGTAGTCTTACAGCAGTTTTTCTTAACAGCAGAGCATTGGCAGAAGGCCTAACTCACTGCATCTTTGAGCAAACCAGTACAAACAGGTTTAAACAGTGGCTATTTAAGGCAGAGAAACAGGAACCAGCCAAATTATCCAATAAAAAAGAGCCCTGTGTAGTAACTCCAGCCAGATCAGGCCAGACTGAATCCCCCTCATACAAATTAATAGATAGGCTTCTCCAGACAAAAGATTGTAATACAAGTGCCAAAGGTCACAAACAGTAATAGATATTCAGCTCTATGCAAGTGTCTTTCAAGTACAGCAACAAGTAGAATGCACAGAACAGAGAAACAAAAAGGAGACAAAGATCAGAACAGAGGTAAGGACTAAATTCACTAGACCTAAAAAACAGTTGCACAGTTTAAACAGATATGCAGCAAATATTGTTTTAGTTAATCAGAAGTGCAGAAAGCAGTTGAAAATAAGCACATGCAGTATCTTTTGTAGTCTCATAGCAGTTTTTGTAAACAGCAGAGAAAGGGCAGAAGGCCTAACTTCCTGCAGCTTTGAGAAATTAATGTCTGGAAAGACTCTGAAGATGAGGGAGGAGGAGGAAGGAAAACGGTAAATGTATGTAAAATAATTTATTTTCTTAACAGTATTTCTATGAAATGTTTCACAATACAAATTGTATATTTTATGATAAAGTATTTTAGTTGCTCTTGTATGCGATAAAGTTATTAAAGTAAACAGACACCTTTTTTTCTTCCTCTTCTTGTTCTTCCTCCTTTTTGTATTAAGAAATATAGGCATTACAGTGCTAAAATAGAACAAAAGCTAGACAAAACATTGGGTATAAAAGTACAGAGATCATAATATATGTAGAGCTGACATGCTTTCTCTTACTTTTGCATGGGTGAATGTCTGGATTAAACCCCTTGGTTTAATGTAATAACACATTTTAAGTGGAAACAAGTAAATATGAGAACACTGAATATAATGAAAAGTCTTCCTTTAGCAATAAATCTTTCAGTTTGTCTTTTAGGCTGCAACAAAGAAATACATTTTTTTCTTTTTTCTCTTACTTTTCCAAGAGGCAAGCTGTTAATAGGGCAATAGAAGACAGAGCACTGTCTTCTTCAAGGTTAAAAGTTAACAATTTCTGAAAGTATGCAAGTGATTTTCACATCTGGGGAGGGAAATGATAAAAAAGAACAGACACCAAATTAGTTTAAGTAGAAGCACAAGCAATAACATGCATCTTAGCATGGATGATCTCAATTTTAGGTTAATTAGAGCTTGTGTAAGCAGCTGCCTATTTGTCTCAAATGTTTCTGTTAGGAGGGTTAAACTTCATTATTTGAAGATGTATGTAGTTATGTGTGTTTGTATTAAATGAATAGGTTATGAGGGTGCTCTGGGAGTCTGTTTTTTTTTTTTCAGGGTTTTTATTAAAACAAAAAGTCTTGTAAAATATGACACAGGTTCCAATGTTGGTTGGCAAACATTAATGGGAGCACGTATCACAAAAGCTGGAATTAGACATTTAAAAAAGCTACCATATATAATAGGTGGGAATAAGGACTTCTAACCATTATGGTGGCATTTTCCATATTATCTGGGAATGTAAATAGCCTCACAGGTATAGACAAAAAAGAAAGAATACTTAATTTTATTGTGACATGCAGAGTACAAATGCCAATGCTGCAGGAGGCAGTTTTGGAAAGAACTGAACATGTGAATTTGTTAAAGAAAGGATTTCAGAATGGATATTCTGCAGACCATCAGGGACAAAGGAAAAGAGGAGTACTTATATTAATTGTTAGAGGAGCTCCAGCAGTGACAGAAGAGGAAAACAAAATATAATAATGGCAGAATTGTAGTAGTAAGGGGCTAATGGCAAGGACTGAGGATCACAGTGGCATGCATTTTTATTCCACCTAACACTACTATTTTAGATCTTAATTATTTGGGAGAAAAAATGTGATCTCAGCAGGGAATATTACTTATAGGTGGGGACTTGAATTTGATTTGCAACAATGAGAATGTACCTGGTGGGCATAGCAGGGAAAAATATAACAAAGGAGTCTAGATTTCTGAAGAAAGTTATGAAAATATTTGGTATGAAAGAGATGAATTCAGCAACAGAAACTCAGAGAGAATTTACATATTATTCCCAGAGGTACAATAGCTTGGCTTGGCTTGTTAGAAATTCCCAGGGATTCAATAAATTCTGTGTAGACTTTGCACAGAGCCTGCACAGAGCCTACACAGTGTTTACATGTTTGTGCAATGGAGCGAGGGTGAGTCAGCATGTAATGCCTATTAATGAGGTGGGGCACACCTAAGCTACATTTCACGGCTCACAACAATGTTGCTGACTACAAAACCTTATAAGCGAACGTAGATAGCAATTACATGTAAAAGAGAGCATCTGCGGTATGCACATTTTCACGAAATGCCACAATAATCACCAGGGCTTTATACATAGCAAAACCTTGTCAGTGAATGTGGATAGGAATTCCATGTAAGGAAGAGCACCTACAGTGCACAGATTTGTATGCAACGCCATAATGATCACCAGGGGTTTTACAAATAGCTGTCATTCTGTTAGTGCAACACATCTGCACAGAGGCCAACTCAATGAGAGGTGGAATAACCACTAATAGGGACATATGTGGCATAGATGTCACATAGGAATGTGTTAGAATGTAACACTCATAACCTCTTAGAGTGAAAAATGTGGACCAAGCCATAATAATGGGAGGAGAAAGGGCCAGATTTTCATATATATGGTGTACATTAGCATGAACTTTCTGAAGAGCATGAAGTTTGAAACTCAAATGTCAGACATCAGTTTCTGGCTGCCCTCTGCAATCACATGCCAATGATTTGCCAGGAAAAAAATGTTATGAGGAAAAGATCGCAAATATTAGACAAAAACTGGACATTCTGCACAGGTCAGGACAGTTGAAAGGTATGCACTCAAATGTATGTAATATTGAGTCACATCAGTCCAGATATCATCCTAGTGATATGGCAGAAAGCCACATATTTGTTAAGGAAAACATTTGGATATCCTGGGAATATCTGGACAGTTGAGAGGTATGAATGTAAAGTATATGGTCCAAACACAGTACAAGACAGTGTACCTACAGTGCAGAGTATTGTGATACCCCATTTCTGGCATTCTGTACTGAAGCTATGTTAGTGATCTATAACAGGACATGGGACTGCCATGTAAAATGATCTCCCAGGGGAAGTGTGTGTATTGAATATGGATACACAGAGGAATTGTAGGAATGAACATGGAAAGAGTACAGGTGAAACTCCTGCATGTACTTCAGAGGAGGGCATGTCAATGGAAGATGGTTGTAGCAGCAACAACAAGCACATATCAAAATGGTACAGTATGAACTGTACAGTGGAAATGTGTCTGTGACTGTCACACAAGGTGACCTAACAATGGGGAGGATGTCTGTGTGAGATAAGCATCCTTACATGACTAATGCAGAGGACATCTTTCAGGGCTCTGACATGCAGTTGGGGTAGGGTGCATATTGGGAAGCTCTGCAAAATGATATACCTGAATATGAGTGTACTCTCAGCAGAGGTCTCCAGCAAGGTGGCCACTGGTAAAGGATCATGTCGAACATTACAAGAACCAACCACAATCATGGACAATATCAGAATAATACCACCACTAATCCCATGCCATCTGACCTAACATATGTGATGTGGAGTGATAACAGATGAGCCTGCACACACATATTTGACAACTATTATGATACATCCACACTCTATGAAAGTAACCATGTACACTGTTCTGGTACTGTAATGTCTTCAGGAGTGTTAGGAGGGACACTGCTATACATGTATGTGACAGTATGTTTAATACAGGCTACTTGCTTTGTGTGCATGGCATATATCTATGGCACAATCCACACTGTCACAAATTATATATATGTCATTAATGTTGTCAAACATCTATGTGTGCACTGTGTGCATAAGATGAACAGGTAGCACACATGCATCTGGTGTAAAAACACCCTAAGGCCAAGAACACTGCATCAATGGGCCTTGACAATATCCCAGGATGCCATCTAAATAGCATGAAATGTGACCTATCAGGCCCTTTGGAATTGCTATTTAACTGTAGCCTACAAACATGATTCATGCCTTATGAATGGAGAACAGCAGCAGTCATCCCTCTGCACAAAGGTGGCCCATATACAGACCCTGGAAACTACAAACCCATACGTTTCACTAGTCTTATATGTAAAGCCATGGAAAGAATTATCATGGAAATGATCAATAGTGATTTTGTAAATCTCCAGATACTGGACCTGACCCAGTTTGGTTTCATCAAGGACCAAAAACCACAGAAACAGCTCCCAGGAGCAAATCACAACCATCAAACCTGGTCAAAAGAAATGGTCAAACTGAGATTACTATTAATGTTATTTTTCTGAGACAAAATTAAGCACTATCATCTGGATGTATCAAAGACTTCATTAGAATCTATTACAAAAGCTCACAAATTCAGTTTAAATTCCCCTCAGTAATGGTCACATGTTAGTTAAACCAATAAAATTCTTCACATTTAAAATTGACTCAGCATTACACACTAAATAACAAACAAATAAACATACATTATGGTTTCAGATAAAACCATTAGAAATCAAAAACATGTAAGCTGAAACTTTGTTAAAAAAATGATAAAGCTCGAAGTCCTTACAAACCCCCCCACACACACATTTATATCATAAGAACAAAATCTTAAAATACTGCACTTGTGCATTAAGTTTAAGCTGCCACACTAACTATTTTGCTTCTATTAAATCACCCCACAATCCACCGCGGGGATCGTTGACCACTTTGTCCAACCCAAAAAAATGCAAAATTATGTGTCGGAAACTTTGAAATGTGTTTAGAAAGGGAAGCCTTTGATACATCCAGATGAAAGTGCTTAATTTTATCTCAGTAAAATAATTTTAATAGTAATACATGTGTCACTGTTTCATTTGGATGTATTTGAAATATATGACATACAGTTAGATAGGGCCCTCAGTTTGTAATGTTTCTACATGTACTTTCATGTCATACAAAGGAAGTGTACAGTAAACAGTAGAAACAAAACATAATATATACATTTCCATAGTGCAAGGAGCACGCATTTGAGCACTGATTAGCAAAGTGTATACGCATGCGAGACACACCTGTTTGTGCACTGCTGAGCAGTGCACAAACGTGAGCCACATTGTGAAGGTGTGACAGTATTGAGTGTGTGGAATACACCTGCTACTTAACTGACTCCGTGGCAGTAAGTGTTAATGTAGTGGTACATTCCTTTTGGGGCCAGATGGTACTGGGTTGGAATACAGCTGTATCTAATACATTTAACTACTTTTCTTTTACCAGAATGCATTAAAGAAAAGAAATGGGGATGGTAGGACAGTGAAATGGGGATGCTAAAGTTTGACAGTTAGTATTGAGTCTCTGGAATACACCTGCTACTTAAGTGACTGTGTCAGCATGTGTTAATGCGGGTCTATATTGAATCAGCAAATGCTTAAAAGAGTGAATGCTGATTCATCGACTCTATTTGAGTGAACGCTGACAATCTCAAACACCCAAAACAGTGATTTTTTTCTCAGGAAAAAAAATCCCTGGGCTGGTTTCAGGAGTTTGCCATTTCCTCCACTGTGGTGTGATCTTGGAGTTGGTATATTTAAGTAGGGGGGTGTGGGGGGATGAAGCCCCCCACATTAAATAATGTTTTAAATTTTTTTTTTTTGTGGAACAGCAATTTTTTTCAGTTAACTAGGGTCGATGAATCAGCGTTCACTTTTTTAAGCGTTCACTGATTCAGTATAGACCCATTAATGCAGTTAATGCAGTAATACATTCCTTTTTGGGGCCAGATGGTACTGGGTTTGAATACAACTGAATCTAACACTTTTAAATACTTTCATATTACCATTGCTGTGTGTTGGTACACAATGCGCACCCCTGCTCAATAATGCATTAAGAAAAGAAATGGGAACGATAGGACAATGGTGAAATGGGGAGCAAGCAGGGGGAAGAACAAATGGAAAGCAATACAGGAATATGCAGAAGTGAGGTAGGAAAGAACCATAGCTATCTATTTTTTCAACAGTAAAAACTGATAATATATGCAGAATATCAGCTGAATTTTGAATGTCACCTTCAGAGAGAGGGGTGACCACAACACAAACATTTTGTATAGCCAATTGGACCAAATCAAGTGTGTCAAGAAGACAAGTGTGTGAAATGGAGAGTTATGTATGGGACAAGTTTTTTGTGGGACAGGTGCCTTTTTTTTTTTGAGAGAGAGTAATGTTGGGGAAGGGACATAGGTATGTCTGGGTCTTGTAAGTTGGATAGGTGAGGAAGCAATTGCAGACAGACAAGACAAATAAGACAAGAGACAGTGATGGTGATGGACGCAAGAGGTCAGTGGACACTATAGATGGGGTGAGGGTGGGGCCATCCTGGACCCATGGCCATCAAGCTGATTGACAGTGTGATTCCCCAGCATTGGCCCAGTAATCAAGGAGGCTGAATCCTCACAATTAGCACCAGTGGGGGGCACATATTGGGAGGATGACAGGTGCACACACAGTATTTCCAAATGAATCTATTTTACATGGTTAACACAGTACAATTTGTGCCCTGCCTCCTTCCTAGCAGTTCTATCTTATCATGTAGATAACATCACTGACCTTCCTTACTACCTTGAAGGGTCCCTCGCAAGCTGCCTGCAGCTTGTTGTGTCTGACAGGAATGAGAACCATAACCTGCTGCCCCATAGCATACTCTATAGCATGAGCATTCCTGTCACACCAAACCTTTTTCTGCTGTTGGACTTCTGCCAGGTTCTCCTGGGCCAAGCCCATGAGTTCCCTTAGCCTTTTCCTGAGATTTAAACATATGCCATAACAGACTCCTTGTGGGATTCACACTCACCCCCCACTCATCAAAATAATATCTAGAGCTCCCCTCACCCTATGCCCATACAACAACTTAAAGTGTGAAAAACATGTGGATTCCTGGGGCAACTGTCTGTAAGCAAACAACAAATGGGGCAAATATTTGTCCCACTTCTTCTTAAACTGGTCTGCAAATGCCTGTAACATGGTCTTTAGTGTAGAGTTTAACCTCGCAAGAAGGCCATTAGTCTGGGGATGGTAGGGGATGGTCTTTAAGTGCTTCACCCCACAGTGCTTCTGAAAACAAGCTAGAGGTCTGACATGAAATTGGCACCTCTGTTCATCCGTATTTCTTTTGGGAAGCCTACCCTGCTGAAAATCTCTGACAAAGCATTTGCCACCTTTTCTGCCTCAGTGGAGGACAGAGCCACAACCTCAGGGTATCTGGTAGCATAATCTACTACCACTAGGACATATGTCTTCCCTGTGTAAGTTGGAGTACTCAGAGGCCCCACAATATCCATAGCTACCCTCAATTACAGGCAAAAGCATCAAAGTAGCCTTGACCCTGTATCCTGCCTTGCTTACTTTTTGGCACTGCTCACAGATCCTGCAGTACCCTGTTGCATCCCTGGAAATCCCAGGCTAATAAAAGTTCTGCATAATGCACCTCTTTTTACACTTTATGAACATATGACCTGCAAAGGGAATTTCATGGGCTAGGACTAGAAGTGCCAGATGATAGGCTCTGGGCACTACCAACTGCTGTATTCTCCTACCCTCTAGCCCTCCTTCAGGGGTCCACTCTCTATACAGTAACCATTTCTCCCAGTATACAGATTCCCCCTTTCCTTGAGAATCAGATGCCTCACTACCTCCCTCCCTCAGGCCTTTTAATGTAGGGTCTGAGAGCTGACCCTGTCTCCACTCTCTCTTTGTAACCCTTCCCAGCTCCCCTTCCACAGGAGGACTGGTATTCTCTGACAGTGGTGCCTCACTGTCAGCCTGGGTACTACTACTCACCTCTGCCCTTGCAGTCACTCTGTCCAAGAGAACATTAGTACCCACCAGCAGTTGTGGCTCAGCTTCAGTCCCACTGTTACAGGGTAGTGCCCTCTCTGAAATAACCATCACACTAGTCCTGGATTTAAATCTGTGGTCTGTCTGGGTTCCCCCAAGGCTACCAGACCCACATGCTTGTCTACAACATTGACTGTGTGTAACTGCACACACACAAGGTACTGCATTATCAAAATGATTCCCTATCAGGACATCTGCAGGGATATCCTCAAACACACCTACTTGCTTGCTTCTTTTTCCACCCTCCTAGTCAAGGTGAAGCCTAGCCAAAGGTATTTGAAATGGGGTCCCTTCTGAAGCTCTGACTGGAGTAGACTGTTCAAGGAAGTAGTGCTCCTCTTTAACCATTGCAGACTTCACAATGGCTAGGTCAGAATCTATGTCTGTCTTAGCAGTGGCCTGTTTCCCATCTACTAAGATAGGATATAACCTCTTGTGGTAGTTTGGTACCCTTGTTGTTTTCAAACAACTTACTGCTGGCATTCTGTCATTCCCACTTACTGGCTCTCCCACCTTTTGTTCCCCACCTTGCCACCATGGACATCTATATGCTACATGGCCCTATTGGTTGCATTTAAAACATTTAACCCTTGGTCTTGGATGTGTACCTGGACTAGTCACTTTCCCTGCTACTGGCGGACTCTGTTGGGGTGGTTTAGGCTGCCCTCCATGGGTTCCCTTAGACCCAGAAGCAGCACTGGGTATATCTTTCCTCCGCAGTGATGTCCTGTTTGCCAAGTATAGGTCTCCCTTTTTCCCCAACTCATCTGCTGTGTTACATTCTCTATCCAATAACAGGATTCTCATGTCCTCAGGCAAAGTGCTAAGTACTTGTTCCCTCACCAAAAGATCTGCCAGCCCTTCAAAAGTGATAACCTGACACCCACTCACCCATCTATGAAAATAAGTGCTTACCTCAGCAGTACATTCACACGCAATTTCATCTGCCTTGTGTCTATGCTCACAAAAGTTTTTTTTCTATAAGCTTCAGGTGTTAACTTAAAACACTCTAACAAACAATTTTAACTGTATTATAATTTAAGCAATCAGTATCAGACAATTTAGAAATAGCAGTTACAGCTTTACCATGGAGTAAGGGGGTCAGGAACCGTACCCAGATCCCTTGGTCAACATTATAATGTTTATGTACCCTTTCAACTATATGAATGAAACTATCAAAATTATCACCCTCTGTAAATTGTGGAAGAAATTTACTGACCTTTGTTGCTTCTGGGATTTAATTAATCCATTCCTCATTACCTCCATGACCCTGGAAAAGAGTCAGCATCTCCTTTTCATGTTGCCTCTTCTTGTCATTTTCTTCAGCTTCCAGCCATCCCAGTCTCTCTGCAGATTCTAATTCCATTTGTTTTTGTTTCTCCTTTTCTTCACCTCCAAATGCCTCAGTTTCTGATTTTCTTCAGCCTCCAGATGTCTCAGTCTCTCTGCTGATTCTATTTCCAAATGCTTGGCCTCCAGTTAAAGTCTTTTTAACTCCAGATGGATTTTTAAGTCCTCTGTGGAAAGGTTGAAATGTCCATTTTCTGAGAGTTGTACATTCCCAAGGCCAGTCTGATTGTCCTTCTGGTTGCTGCTTTGTGATGCAGCTGTGACTAAGGCTGCAATAATTTCTGCTTTAGTCAGGTTGGAATGTACCTGCCCTTTGTCTTGGCACATCTCAGCCATCATACTCCTCTGCTGACATCCTTGCCTGGTCTCCCTGACTAACTAAGCTAACAAAAAAAATAAATAAATAAAACTATTGTGATACGAAACTCTGAATGTTCAATGTGTGGCTGACTGAGAGTACAAACACCTTCCTTAGTGACTACTGTTTACAGGCTACAGAAATTCAATATCCACACCACTGAGTCCTAATATGCAGATACCCCACCAGTGCCAACCAATATATATGATGTGGACATCTCACCACTGCCACCAATATATGTGATGCCCTAGCACTGGCCCAGTAATCAAGGAGCCTGAATCCTCACCAGAAGCACCAGTGGGGGACATACATTGGGAGGATGACAGGTACACACACAGTATTTCCAGATGCAGCTCTCTGTATCAAGTACAATTTTCCTTAAGAGAACAAAGAGACCACAGGCAGTTCGGGGCTAGTTTCTCTCTCTTTCACCACATCCCTGATAAGAATTCTCACTGGCACAACTATAGAGTTGAGATCTCAGACAAGTGGCCAAGCCAAGACCTCCAGTACCCTCTCTGTCCAACCAGTGCATTGTGTCCCTGCCCAAGTAACTGACACACATACTCTTTGAGGTTTGATTTACACACACACACACACACACACACACACACACACACACACACACACACACACACACACACACACACACACACACACACACATACACACCTGGGAAAGGCTGGCACAGGTTTACTAGCTACACCTCCTTCTGCCCAGACTATAAGGTAGTTATCACTCCCATCAGCCACATCCTTATCAGATACTTTAAGGCCCTTAACAAAGGGTGTCCCATCTTACTTTGTAATGTTACTGTTTAATACAAATGGTAGTTTTACCAAGAGCAAGGCTATTAGGAGTGGTACACATTGTCAACAAATAAATATGCAAGTACTCGCAGGACTTAAATATGTCTCACAAATGTCAACCATAATGAAAGGTTTAAATATATTAAATAGTAAATAAAAAAGAACAAGAAAATACTCAGTATATAATCACAGTAATATCAGAGTTCAAAATCACAAGAACTATTTAAAATAACATTGCAGAACAGTCTCAAATAAATAAAGAAAAACATCTGAATTAAACTTTGCTATATTCCTAACGATATATAGAGAATTACTATATCCTAGTTAAGTTGCTTACAGAGCAAGCAAGGCAGATATGGTGAGTGGGTCTTCCAGCTGATGTTGTCAGGTCAAAGAAAAATACAGAATACTCAGTCTCTCTCAAGAGAGTTCATAAATTAATATCTCAAATATTAATGCTGGGATAGCTTGCAGGATGACATCACATCTTGTCATCTGACTCTATCCCAGGTAAAATCCCCATTGATGCAGCTGATAGCATTTAGCATCTACCTGTGAAAATACATAAACAATAGATTTTCTTAGATCTAAGGCAGATCCTGGAAGTCATAAAACAATAAAAACATTTGCAAGACAATACAGTGAACCTCTAGTTCTAGACATTGTGTCAGTTACTGCACTGAAAGTGAAAGATAACATAATTTTTTATGGCATGGCTATAAAGTAATTTAATTTCAACTATTTTTCTGAAGTTTTGCAAGTAAACCTTCTGTATTCCAGTTTCACCTTTTAAAATATGTACATCTAAACAGTAACAATAGTGTATGTACATTTCTGTTCTGTTCCAGTAGGGTACACTGTGGATACATTTTTAAAGCTCAGTACTTTACAGCTCTTTTCAACACACATTTCCATACCAGCAGTTTGATATACACATAACATACAGTTCTAATACATTTATAACTCAAGCATATGAATATGTTGATATTCACAAATGACATATAATTATTTACAAAATTCCAGATAGCTGGTCTGGCAGTATCTCCTTTCCTGACAGACAGTGAGAATCGAGTCCTCACCCACAGGACTGTCATCACTGTCACCGCAGTCTGCCACTGGCTGGAGCACTCAATGTCCCCATCTCCTCCTCCTGATCCTATGTAAAATGAGAGAGAGCAGCCCCTGCATCCAGCATAGGTGTGCACCAACAGTGTAGTGCACAATCCTACATGCCATCCCTGGCAGTTCAGCAGAGGTGATAAACTTACCACCCCTGCCACTGCTCCCGGAGGGAACCACTAGCCTATCTCCAGGACAGAATTACCTGAGTGGCAGGTAGTGCTGGAACAGCAGAAGTGGTGCTGCCAGATCGGCTCCCAGACATGCTGGGCAATGGTGCCAGAGATGGGGGAGTGAGGGCAGGTAGATAATGTGGAGTAGGCCTAACCTGCTGTGCCGTGGAGCATTTCATGATGTGGTACACATGGATGTCATGGACACATTTTGACAACACATAATAAAATAAAACAAAACAAAAAAGAAATAAGGTTTGGGGTGAGAGAAAAAATAGGATTAGTATCTTTATATGTAATATAGTGCATTAATGCAATTATTTGCTTCTGTTATCTTAATCTTTACTACAACCCCCCAACAGTTAATTTATTACTTTTAAGACTACCAGCTCCAAACAGATGCACACTATACTGCAGATTGTAGGAAGTACTCCTTTACATGTGCATATAGTGCAAATATGAGTGTTTCAATTATTCAGATTACAGTTTACAGCAGGGCATGTGTGCCACTGGTGCAGAGCTTTTACTTAAATTTACACATAATTGAAGAATTAACAGCTATCATTTAGTTGGGAAGTTTGGAATATGAACTCACCATCTCTGACTCTAATATTTTACACTTGGTTTATGTTACAGACTAATGCATGCATTCTTGCTTTTACAGTTGTACTATGCATGTTCAATTTATTACAACTGTATAAAATACCAAAAAAGCTATCTTTGTTTGTGCTACAGACTAATGCATGCATACTTGCTTTTACGGTTGAGATATGCATGATCAATTTGATACAACTGTATAAAATGCCAAAAAACTATCTTTAACTGCTAATGCTACAATAACACTACTCTTGTGCTGCATACATACCACATGCCTCCCTCATCTTCACTAATCTAGTGGCATGAGTCCTAACATTGCACCCCCTTTCCATGGCAGCTGTGGAAAAAACAGAACTGAACAGAATACCATTATGAATATTAGTCCTGCCTATATTCAGCTTTTAAGCCTTACAAGTACTCTCTGTAGTTGATACTTATACATCTGTGGGATGGCCTCTGTCCTTAATTCCTCAATTGAAGCATCAAGGGTAGCCCTCTTCCTCAGACGTAAGTCACTAAAATGGTGGCAATATTGGTCACCAGTGCAGGGAATATTGGTTGCACTGATCACAGCCCGGGCCAAACTATTCCAAGCCTCTGACTTATACTGGAACCCAGAATAGTCCCCCCTGCAGCAACCTGGCACTGTGGTGTTTCACTAGGAGTCCATTAAAAATCTTGCACTCCAGGACACCCCATCTCTGAGCCCTAAATCTCACACCTTCTCCAAGAACACCTGTCATGTCTTTCATGGATCAAGAGCAATGGAGACTGATGATTTCCTGCCATTTCCAATTATCACATTTGCAGGGAGTGTGCACACTGAATATGTTATGTAGTGCTTACCATTGTGCAAACATGGTATTCAGAGGTGCGTGCTGCCAAGCAACATGTTTGTGCAATGGTAAGCGGTGCACAGCAGTGGCAAGCAATGCAATTTATAGGTTATTTGATGTACAGGCAGTTGTGTAAGTGTGTTAGTCAAATGCAAATGCCATGTCATTCCAGACAGCAGAAATATACCAGGAACACAGTACACAGTATACCCACAGTCATACATTTGATAATACATATTGTAATGCATAGATAAATAAATGAATAAATAAATAAATAAATAAATAAATAATAAATGACACAATATTAGTGTATCAGCCCTCATGCATATAATTAATATCAGCTATACTATGTCAAGAGTTATAAGTGAGAGTAACTACAATTGGAAGTGGAACAACAGTAAACATGCATGGAATATGCTACATTTGAACCCAGGACCATGTGTAGGGCAGTTCTACACTTACACCTGTTGCCACAACCAAGTTAAGAAAACACTTGTCTATGTTGCAGTTCATTGCTATAAACTACAATGTCAAAACAGTAAAACAAAGGTTGCACACCCTGTACTAGAACCCAAGACCATCTCGGTGTTAACTGCTGGGCAGCATCGTTTAGTGGGTTTGTGCAATGCCCAATAGTATTAACTGAATGCATCTGGTTTCTATTTTTGGCTGTCTGGGTCCTACTGCCCCCTGGGTTCTAATTTGCACACTGCTGCATTTCTCACAAACCAAATAAACACAGCCAAACCTGCCATTCATTTTCCTTCATTTCCCGTGTTTGCACTGAGTGGTGCAGCTTGCAAACACTGGAAAAGAAAAAAAAAGGGGGAGAGAAAAGGATTCAAACCAAGTACCATCTGGCCCCAAAAAAGAAAGTATCAGTGCCATAACACCATTGCCAAAGAGTTAGTTAAGTAGCAGGTGTGTTTCACAGACTCAGTAGTAACTGTCAGACTTTAGCAATGTGGCTTGCATTTATACAGTGCTAAGCAGTGCGCAAACAGGTGTATCTTGCATGTGTATACACTTTGCTAATTGTTGCGCAATAGAAAACTACATATTATTAAGTATTACTGCTGTTTATTGTTCATTTCTTGTGTATGACATGACATTACATGTGGAAAAATTAGAAAGTGAAGGCCTTATCTCACAATATGTCACATATTTATATTTCAGCCATGTGTTGCCCCCCCCCCAAGCACTGCAACCCTGGTGTCGCAGTACTTTTTCCACATATATATCACCTACACTACAGAAAGTAATATCAAACGTCATGTCATATGCAATGGACATCAATCTGGTAACATGCAGAACCACAACTATTGACTCATAAGCCTAACAAGCCTTATCTGCAAGGCTAGGGAAGGGGTCAGCATGGACCTTATCCACAGAGACATAGTTGACCTTCAACACACTTGAGTCAACCCATCTTGTGTTTGTCAAGGATAGATCTTGCCTACTGAATCTTGTGGACTTCTTCTATACTGACCCTGAAGAACTTGATGACAGATTACAGGACATACAGCCAATGTTCAGTTATCCAAGGCCTTTGACAATATCCCTCATTCATGCCTTGTAGTTTAAATGTCCCATCTGGGTATTAAGCCATACTGTAATAGCTGGATAGCCAACTGGCTCACCAACAGTACATACACTCTCAAAGTTGGGACTGCCGCCCCAACTAGCCACTTGCCAATGTTAATACCCCAAGGATCTGTGCAGAGCCATCAACTGTGTGGAAACTACTTCCCTGAAGTGCAGCTAATGGTAGGTGGCCTGTGGTTTACCACTTTTGCAGATGACTGTTAACTGAACACACTCATATAGATTCCCCCTGTGATGGTAATATATTACAGAAGAGGCTGACAGAGAAAAATGACTGGTGCCAAACTCACAGCAAACAATGCCTCATTGTCCCTTTGGTAATGAAGTATCCCTGCTAATTATGATATACATAGCACTCCTCTCAGCTCAAACACAGTGTTGTGAAACTTATGAACACACGTTCATAGCAATCTACACGTTCATCACTATGTGTCCATAGTGGTGAGACACACATTCTGCATTGTGCACACAATGCATATGGACATCACATCCAAGACCAGGAGATCATAACTCTGTTGTATTCAACCCACTAATTCAGTACAATGCTCCCTTCTGTCTGTACCTCACCAGACAACTGCAGGAATTAGAGAAAAAAATAGAATTTTTTTATTGGGACAATGCAGGTCTGCCAAACACCACATACATGGAAAGACTACAAAACCTGTCATGGTACTCATTTTCCTGCAAGCTGCTGATAGGTGACCTATGCATGACCTTCAGAGAAGTCTCAGACCCTTTCCTACTAGAAATGCTGGACATCTGCAAATCAAATGCAACAGGATTAACTTGGGCAGGGGTACTGAACCTAGTCTGCAACATAAACAGAACATGCAGGAGAAACAAATATATCCCCCAGTGAGTCACACTCCTCTGCTACAGACTCCCACTGCATGTGAAGCAGTGCTTCTCAATGACCCTGTTCAAGCACAACCTTCACTACTGGTTGTGTGATTGTAAAGTCACAGAGACAGGCCCAATTGTTCCTGCTCACAAAATCACTCTGCTAACAATGACCACCTAAATATGCTTAATAAGAGTACTTGTGTTTTTACAAAGCTAGGCTTATATTGCCTCATGTATACTGACAACCATGTACTCCTAAAAATTACAAATACAATATGTGAGACATACAACTATACAACAAATCTAGAATAAATGCTCTCTCTCTCTCTCTCTCTCTCTCAGGTAACAACAAACCAGATATCAAACAGGTTGTCAACACACACACATCACCTCCTCAACTGCCCAAATGCACAACTCATAACCCCACATACACAGAGGTAGTCATTAGAAGCTTACCAAAAGAGCAGAGATCTTGCAAATGAAAGACTTCTGCACACATCACAGTCCCAATGAAACCCACTACACATAAAACCAAATGTATCATTGTGTCAGCCATTAAGCCCTTAAGGCAAAACACCTGCAAAACAATGTCTTGTCATAGGAAATCCATAGTGGGACACACAGATGTCCCCTTCACTAGGTTGTAGAGGGAGAAAGTCGTGGTCAGCTGCCTGTCAGGTGCCAGGATCTGCAAGGTCATGCACGCACTCAAGTCTCTCAACAACAAGCATAGTTACACCTCTGTCCTACTCCATGTTGAAGTTAATGACTTGAAACATACCTCACTGGACTATATGAAGTGAGCTATAACTGAGTTCTCAGATGATCTGTCCCAGATAGGTATGTCCATAGCCCTAAGCAGCATTCTACCTTCACCCAGAATGATGCCTCAGTATAAATAAAATAATTATTGACTTCAGGAATTGGCTTAGATACTGATGTCAGTCTAAGGGGATCCAGTATTCATCAGCCTGTGATGATACTGACAGACCACGTTACTTTGTCTCCTTGTGAAGATAGGTAAAGGCTGCCAGCCTAGCCAGATAGAATTCTGTAGATAATGCTGTCATTTGTAAATATTAATATAAGCTACAGGCTTGTTCTCTTAAATGGGAAAAAAATGTTGGTAAATGTTAAACTTCAAAAATGTAACAATAGTGCACTCTGCTGTAAGATAGCTAAGTCAAGCATTTTATGTCTGGCTTTGATCTTTAAAGTCGACTCCGATATGTCTGGATGAAAGAATTCTGTCTATTGTTTTGAGGATTAATGGCTAGACTTTGCATGTATAAATGTCCTTTATTGCTCTGGTTTCTGACCAGATGTAAAGAATGTAAATGTAGTTTCTGTTAGCCTGGGAACACCAGAGAAGTGTGAAGAATGATGTCATGTGAAGCAGCTCTGTGTTATCAATTTAAAGATAGAGAATCAGAGAGCTCAGAGCATTTGTCTTGAGAACATCCAACTCACCACTGGTTTGCTCTATATGGAAGTTATTTAAGACTGTGTTTTCTCTTAGAAATAGCTAGGAAATAGGAACATTAGACTAGTTTGCTTTTCTGTGATTTCAGAACTTTTCTATGGTATTATTTTAAGTATTTCTCTGTGATCTCTGAACTCTTGACTGGCACTGTGTAGTAAGAAGTATCGTCTTGTGTTTTTATTATTTATTATTAAATATTTTTAAACCTTTCAACTATGGCTGTTTTATGTAGAGTTAATTTAAGCTCTAGAGTACATTGCATGTATATAGTGATGCTGTGCCAAGGCACTCCAAATAAGTCTTGACTGTTAGGTCACAATTACCATTTGGATAATAATATTGCACAGTAATAATTGGACACCCTTTTAAGGGCCTTTGACTAGCTGATAAATATTATCTGGGTGGTGGCAGTAATTTCTCCTGTATAGTCTGGGTAAAAGGGGCACAGCTGGAGAAACTGTGCCAGCCTTCCCCAGGAGTGTGTATAGTTGTATAAACTCTTATCTCAAAGTGTGTGTGTGTGTCAGCTACTTGGCAGGGACATGAAGCACTGACTGGACAGAGAGGGTGCTGGAGGTTTTAACTTGTCCAGCTGGCTGAGATCTGGATCCTATAGCTGGGCCAGGGGTGAGTCTTACTGGGGACCTGGAGAGAAAGGGAGCAACCAGCCCCAGACTGACTGTGATCTCTGTGTGCTCTTAAGAGAAATTGTACTTTACTGTGTTGTGTATTTATTATCCTTTCCCTATATGTACACCCCTCACTGGTGTTAGTGGTGGGGATTTAGTCTCCTTGATTACTGGGCCAGTGCACAGGCGTCACACTTCTCTTGCCTTTTGGTCACTGGCCAAGGTACTTACCTCCCCCATAGTGCATTTTTAGGCAATATCATAAGAACACAATTCCTAATGCAAAAATATCTTCAAAAGACAAATGTAGGGTTATACTGCTTAATGCTAGGGGTGTAAATCATAAACTAAACCAATGGAGGCACTACTTCGTTGGGAAGATGTTGATGTTTGTGTAGTCACAGAGACATGATTTAGGGATGCAGAGTGTACTTTGGACATGAAAGGCTATTGTTCAGGCCACAAAATGAACATGAAAGAAACAAAGGAGGATGTGTATCCATCTTCATGAAAGGCAAATACACCTCAAGACTGGTTAAGCAGTATGACTCCCTAGAGTTACTCCAAGTCCAACTAACTGTAAGCAAGATCACCCTCCATGTCATTGTTAGCTACAGGTCCCCCAAATGAATCATGAAACCCACATAGTACCTTCCTGGACTTACTTGAGTCAATTATAATACAGCCAAACACAGTAGGCATGGGTGACTTTAACAATCCTTCCCCTCAACTGGGATACTTTTATGAGCTCAAACATTTTCTCGCTAAGTTTCCTGCACTTTGTAAACACAAATGTTCTAGAACAGTTAGTCCACACCCCTATAAGGGGATGGAATGTCTTTGACCTAGTACTCACCAACATGGGTGATCGCTGCACCACCCCATGTGTGAGACCCTCCCTGGTAAAGTCTGACCATAAATCAGTCACTTTCAGTGTAATGATCATACCTGCCCCCACCCCATCCCCAGGATACAAAAGGTTGACAAGTTTCTCCAAGGCTAACAATAGCCTCTTAAGTGATAGGATACGTACTTTCAAACCTCCTTCCACCACTGACAGTAAAGACTCTTGTAGAGAGGTGTACACAGATGCCCTGTTTAAACACCTTTACAAGTGTATAGTCTTAGACATACCAGAATAGATCAAAACTTGCTGATAAAAAAACAAGCTGCCATGGTGGACATCTAGCATAAATCGAATATACAACATGAGAAAGAAACTGATGTCCTGGAATTAGAGAAAATATTCTCAGCAGAACAACACCCTCCATTGCTTAAATAAGCAAATGAGACATCTTGTAAAGTCCTCTAAAGCTAATTACGAAACTAAATTAGCATCTGTAGCAAAGGATGATTAGAAGACATTCTTTAGCTATGTCTATAATGTAAAAGGGAAGGCTCAGCTTTGCAATGAATTCATAGTAGATGGTACCAGTCATATTGATGCTGAGGACATCACCCACCTGTTGGCAGACAGGTTTGTAAAAAAATTCACACCCATGTCTCCAGCAACCATACCCCAAAGCATAAATGTCACCAGTTCTGTACCTATTATCTCCAAAGAACAGATCATAACCGCACTTGCCAAGGCCAAAAAGACAACCTCGATAGGACCGGATAACATCCCTGGCTGCTTACTAAGTGGTGTAAAGCAAGAGTTAGTGCAAACACTGGGTACTCTCTTCAACCACAGTTTAAGTACTGGCTTTGTCCTGTCAGAGCAACCATACTCCCCTTGCACAGAGGGGGAGATCCTTCAACCAACCCAGTGACTATAAACTAATAAGCCTGACCAGTGTTGTCTTTAAGGCCATGGACAGAATCATCATGGACCTTATCAACAAGGAGATTGGTGACATTCAAACTCTTGACCCAACCCAGTTTGGCTTCATTAAAGGAAGATCATGCCTGTTAAACCTAGTGGAATTCTTCAAGAGTGTCACCAAAGCCCTAAATTAAGGCAGATCAGTACATGCTGCCTATCCTGACTTGGCCAAGGGCTTTGACACAATCCTCCACTTCGGCATCTGTGAGAAACTCACCTAGCTGGGGATTAACCCATACATCTTTAGATGGGTTGCCAACTGGCTCACCAACAGAACATATACAGTCATACTTGGGGATTGCACCTCTACCAGCAGACCTGTTACCAATGGTGTTCCACAAGGGTCTGTGCTTGGCCTGTTACTGTTTGTAATCTATTTTTCAGAAATTCGGGTGATAACAGATGGCCTGTGGCTCACCAAGTTCACTGATAACTGCAAACTGTATGCAATCATTGAATCCCAAACCAAGAAGAAACATCACAGTGTGGATGGTGTGATGTTCACTTCCTGAATTATGTTATGCACTTAGTTCAATTAATAAAAATCAAACTGTAAAATATAACTGTAAAATATATGCTACAAAATAATCAATAGAAATCATTAGGTGGTCCACAGTTAGAAATGGAATATCCTTTATTGAAACGCACAAACAAGCGATCCTAGTTGAGTGTAATGAAAATCATCAAAAACATTCCTTATTTATATATAATCAGGTTGTTTAGAGCAAGGGAGTCATTACAGAGGGTAGTTCTGTTAGGTAGGCTGATGTCATGTACTATAGGATCAGCTGCAGTCTTACAAAAGTCAGACTTGTGCTGTAGAACTTGCTTAAAGTACTGCGTTATGTAGTCTGTGTACTTAAATGGGTAGGGGTTCTATTCTCACTACAATCTACTGTGTGTGCATGCTCTTGACAATACAGAGAGCCTTTTACCGCAGCATGTGGGACACTGTTATTACCATATTCTCAACAGACATTGCTGATATCATCAGTTATATCATATCTTTGGATATGTAGTCATCCCACCAGGGCATGGTCAGACACTGCCCTGAAAGCTAGGTAGACATCACCTCATTCTATACCAGAGAGATTTCAGTGACATGACTTTTAATCCAGCCACATACATCATGGCATGGATTGTAGACACTGTGTTATCCTGTTGAGAAAGCCCTGTGGTCTCTCCAACTGCTGCATGTGTCTGTTGAGGTACATGCAAAAGAGAGCATTATACTTTATTACTGTTTTGCTGAGTTTTGACTACAGTGCTGTAATACAATCCTAACATCTGAATATGATAACATGACTTATGATGTGCACTATTAGTTTGTCCTTGAAAATCATTAAAGAGAGAAGTTAGAAAGTAGTGAGACACATTGTGGTTTCTGACTTCACAACCCTTACAAGAGCATTCACTATAAAGTTGTGAAATGTCGATGCTATCAGCTGTCTAACTTTCCAAGGCCAGTATAAATAAAAGGTACAATAAGCAGTTCAACAACACAAATGCAGATACACTAAGCACTAAGTTAGCTATGCACAACAAGCATCAGAAACATCTTTTGTATCCCTGAATCCAAAAGACAGAAAACAGGAATTTGGCACAGTTATCATCACTTGAGCAGATTGTTGTGTGCGTGTGGGGGCAGGAAGCCTAGGCTGAGCTAAAAGGTTGGTGAGTGTGTGTGAACAAGAAGGAGAAGAAGGCAGACATTGAGATAAAAGAACAAATGGCCAGTAAGACAAAATGTGTAACTGTTATGTGTGTGTCTGTAGGGGTCCTCCAGGTGAAATTCATGTGTGAGTGTCTGCATGAACAGGGCCAAGCTCTGTGCTAGCTCCATAACTGGTGTGTTGGACAAGTGTGAGTCATGCATGGTAGAGGTGGCAGTTCATTGTCTTTGTTCCCGACCATGAGAACTGGCTCTGCCAGGAGTTACACTGGCACATCCATTCCTATAGACAGATGCAGTGCTGGTCCACAAACCACAAGTCCTATAGCAGGTCAGAATTCACCAACAAACAACAGGAAGCCAGTGCCAAGCCAACGTTTATTGCGATCTGGTACCTCGGCCTTTCGCCTTCAAATGGATCACAAATACATTGTGCTGTTAACCACTATTTATACAAACAATTTTAGTTAATCAGCACCAATTACTCAATTAACATTTAAAGTGCTCTACCATTCTTTAGTGTCTTTAAAAAGACAAAATATTAACAGTCACAATTTCACAGTTAGTATTATATTATTATATTACATATATAATCAATATTTTATTTTAACATCATTATGGAAATGTGAAAAAGAATATTACCAAAAAACTTTCATGTAGTAAGGAAAAGAATCAAAATATACTAAGACATAAATATAACAGTAACAACTTCTATATATTATCATAATATGTATAAATAACTATATGATATCTATTCTGCTATCTTCTAAAAATGTCACATATTTATCAAATTTTTATATTTCAATGTGTATTTTTTGACAGATAATATCATGAAATAATATTTAATAATTTGTTTTTACAAACACTCCAATAATAGCAGCTCCTATATCCCAAGATAGTTCATGTGTGGTTTACCATAGAGTATATATTATTATTATACCAAGGATATATATTTATTATCATTATAAATATTTTAAATATTTTATATGCAATAATGTTACATACTTAGTTCTAAGTTAAGTCCATGTGGTTTCAATGTCTTGAATTTAAGAATCATCCTGGTCTCCAGTTCAAGTAATTTTTGGACAATTGATCCCCCATTGCCAAAACTAAAAGGTTGACCCAATACACAAAAAATTAAACTGTTAGCATCACCTTTATGTTTTTCCAGAAAATGTTTGGCCACGGGACTATAATCATTTTTATTCCTAATATCTTTTAAATGTTCCAAAACTCGAACACGAACCATTCTTTTTGTCTGACCTATATACCATAAATTGGAACACGAACATCCCAACAAGTATACCACCCCTGTAGATTTACAATTAAAAAAGTGTCTAGCTACAAAAGGTATACCATTAATGTTGGTTACATTTAGAACCCTATTGCATACACTACACTGTCCACAAGAGAAAGTACCTACAATGTTCTTATTAATGCCCACATTAGATTTCTCACTGAAGTTATAATTTAATAACTCCTTTAGATTTTTTCCCCTTTTGTATGAGAACATTATCTGTTTGGGAAAAATGTTACCAATGTTCTCATCTTCACAAATAAGATACCAATACTTCCTAATGATATTGCTAACTTCCATGGATATGGGAGAGTATTTCGTGACAAAGAATAATTTGGACTCACTAGTTTTTGAAATATCTGTATTTCTAACCCTAGATATAATCTTATTAGTGATTTTCCTAGCAGATGAACTGCGTCTCTCCTGTCTTAAATGGACTCCTCCTTCATGTCCAAAATAGTCTGTAATTCCAAGAATTTTATTTTTACAACTTAATAAATGGTCATTTCTATAACCTCTCTCAAGTAGTCTAGATTCGACCTTATTTAATTCCAAATAACTCTCATCCCTATTACTTGTATGATTAAAGATCCTTTTAAATTCACCAAATGGAAGAGACCAAATCAGATGTTCCGGATGCATACTTTCTGCATGTAAAAACATATTCACTGCAGTTTCTTTCCTATAAGGTCTATATCCTATACAATCATCATTGTGGAAAAGAGTTAAATCAAGAAAATTAATCTTAACTCTATCCATTTCAAAAGAAAATTTTAAATCATGACCATTATTATTTAATACATCAAAAAATTCAAGGAATTCAGACATCTCACCATTACATATTAATATGAGATCATCAATGAACCGTTTGTAAAATACTACATTATTTTGATAGAAGGAAGTAGAGTAGATATATAATTTTTCAAAATAGTCCATATAAAGTATGGCATATGAGGGAGCAAAAGCAGCCCCCATTGCCGTACCTTTGATCTGAAGAAAAAAGTCCTTATTGAAACTAAAATAGTTATGGGAGAGACAAAATTCTAACAATAATATGAGAAAAGAAGTTCTAGGGCCATCACCCAACATTATTTGAACAGCTTCAAGTCCCCACCTTCTCTTGATGTTAGTATAAAGTGCCTTCACATCTATCGTTACCCAATAGTAACTATTTTTCCATTTTATCCCACTAATTTTATCTATTAGATCCTGAGTGTTGGAGATGTGAGCTGAAATTCTAGACAAATAATTTTTAAGATGAAAGTCCAAAAAAATGTTAACTTTACTCAAAAAAGATTCTTTGCCCGAAACTATAGGTCTCCCAGGTGGCTTTTCTAAACTTTTATGCACTTTCGGTAATGCATAAAAGATCGGTGTTTGAGGTTTTTTAACATATAATTTTCCCACATCATATTGGTTGAGAAAACCAAGACGCTCCCCTCTTTCCAAGAGATTTAACAATTCACTATTATATTCAACAATAGGATCATTCCTTAAGCAAATATATTCATCCTGATTTTTTAACAGACCAGAAATCATCTCACAGTAGTCATTTTTATTCAATATGACCCAGTTGCCACCTTTATCTGCACTCTTAAAAATAAAATCTGTTTTAACTTTTTTCAAATTTTTAAGTGCCATCCATTCTTCTTTATTTAAATTATAGTGTTTAGTCCTATTATTTAAACTTTCCATGAGTACTGAAATTTCCTTAAACACAACTCTAAAAAAAGTGGAAATTGCTGGCACTTTAATGTTAGGTGTAAAGGTACTTTCAGATGCTATCGGTGGAACAGTGAGTTTACCATAGCCTGTAACAAACATATCACCAGCAACAACATTATCAAAGATATCTTCATCAATTAAATCAAAAGATGCATTTTCATAATCATAAATTGATACATTTAATAATTCATTCTCAGCACTTTCTGTGATAGTGTCAGAACTATTAGTATCAAACATCCCATCATTTCCTTCAATACTATTATCATTTTCATTATAAAAGAAAACTTTCAAGTACAATTTCCGAATAAATTTTTTAAGGTCAAAATAAATGTCACTCAAAGAGGAAAAAAACGTGGGTACAAATTTACTCCCCTTCAGCAATAATGAATTCATAGCTTGGTTAATAATCAAGCTAGATAGATTAACCACACACAAACTATCACCATGTAAACAATTGGCATTTAAGGTACTTACAGGCTCATTCCTTAAATCGATTTCTGCCCTTTCTTCCATTTCTGCCTCGACCAGATTTATTGGTCTGAAAGGAAGAATCAGCAATGCTAACATTAGAGGACGAGCCATTATTACTCTCAAAATCACTTTGTCCATTACTAGCAGTTGAAAAAGTCACATTTTTAGTCCGGTTCTTTTCCCGTTCCCCTGAAGACGCTGAGACGCTACGTTGTGTCCGTTGGTTTCGCGGGCTTTTTCGAACCTTGGATCTGCTTCGTGAGGTGTCGCGTTGCCATGAAAAAAGGATTCCGTTCTCATAGTCCTTTATATCACGTAACAGTTTATCTCTCTTGCGTGACAGAATCTCCATTTCTAATTTATTGATTCTGTCCGTGATTTTTGCAAACTGCATTGTGAAACAGGACTCCCCCACCACCTCATCCTGTAAATGCACAATTTCTTTTTTAAGCTTCTCATGCGCTCTCTGATTTCGCTTAATTAGTATGCGAAGCCACTTGTTAGTACATTCTAAAGAAGCCGTCTTCCATTCATTCAGCAAATCCTGCTCCTCATCCGTGAACTCAGCGGCAGGTAGTTTTTCAATACGTAGACCTCTTGGAGTTAGGTTTAAATCTACATATTTTTCCAAAAGGCAAGTATCTAGGAACAGGGCTATTTCTTTGTTCATTAACCTCTCTAATGAACAAAAGCGATCATCAGACTGTTTGTTAGTACCCATGTTCCAAACGTCAAAACTGGGGCTACAAAATTTTTTTTCTCTCTTTCACTTATCATTTCTGCAAAGCAGGAAGCCCCCGCTAGATTGGTAGCTCCACTCGGCAGCATAGTAGCTGGCAAAGCAATTACTGGCCAGAAAAACAAAATCAAATCCACAAACCACAAGTCCTATAGCAGGTCAGAATTCACCAACAAACAACAGGAAGCCAGTGCCAAGCCAACGTTTATTGCGATCTGGTACCTCGGCCTTTCGCCTTCAAATGGATCACAAATACATTGTGCTGTTAACCACTATTTATACAAACAATTTTAGTTAATCAGCACCAATTACTCAATTAACATTTAAAGTGCTCTACCATTCTTTAGTGTCTTTAAAAAGACAAAATATTAACAGTCACAATTTCACAGTTAGTATTATATTATTATATTACATATATAATCAATATTTTATTTTAACATCATTATGGAATTGTGAAAAAGAATATTACCAAAAAACTTTTAGACACTGTGTTATCCTGTTGAGAAAGCCCTGTGGTCTCTCCAACTGCTGCATGTGTCTGTTGAGGTACATGCAAAAGAGAGCATTATACTTTATTACTGTTTTGCTGAGTTTTGACTACAGTGCTGTAATACAATCCTAACATCTGAATATGATAACATGACTTATGATGTGCACTATTAGTTTGTCCTTGAAAATCATTAAAGAGAGAAGTTAGAAAGTAGTGAGACACATTGTGGTTTCTGACTTCACAACCCTTACAAGAGCATTCACTATAAAGTTGTGAAATGTCGATGCTATCAGCTGTCTAACTTTCCAAGGCCAGTATAAATAAAAGGTACAATAAGCAGTTCAACAACACAAATGCAGATACACTAAGCACTAAGTTAGCTATGCACAACAAGCATCAGAAACATCTTTTGTATCCCTGAATCCAAAAGACAGAAAACAGGAATTTGGCACAGTTATCATCACTTGAGCAGATTGTTGTGTGCGTGTGGGGGGGGGGGGCAGGAAGCCTAGGCTGACGCAAAAGGTTGGTGAGTGTGTGTGAACAAGAAGGAGAAGAAGGCAGACATTGAGATAAAAGAACAAATGGCCAGTAAGACAAAATGTGTAACTGTTATGTGTGTGTCTGTAGGGGTCCTCCAGGTGAAATTCATGTGTGAGTGTCTGCATGAACAGGGCCAAGCTCTGTGCTAGCTCCATAACTGGTGTGTTGGACAAGTGTGAGTCATGCATGGTAGAGGTGGCAGTTCATTGTCTTTGTTCCCGACCATGAGAACTGGCTCTGCCAGGAGTTACACTGGCACATCCATTCCTATAGACAGATGCAGTGCTGGTACCTGAACATGACCAATGTATGCTGGATGAGCTCCCTTCATGGGACCAGGACACAACTCCATGACCTGCCATGTCTGGGTGTGGACAACACACTCACTGATGGGGGAGTGGAAGTACTGCCACTATGGGAGCATGATCAGGCATGGCCACATTGGCTGACAGCAGATGATGTGGCTAACCTTCACCCACAAGGATCCCGTTCCCCTCCTAGTAGACATTCAATCACAGATGCTGCTCATTCCATCATAGGCACCCCTTGGTCCATGACAGACACCCCCCATTCCAACGTGCTATTTATCCAATCCAATTAATTGGCAACACAATATTTCTTTAATTTGATCAGCAGTAATGACATAAAAATATTTGACTTATCATCTGCAGGAGATGTAATATGCTGTAGTCCATATGGTCCTGGAAGAAGTTAAGCAAGGGGTAAGGGCAACATCATCACAATTAACAGTAACACAGGGGGTAATACATTTACCCATTTATATGTGCCTTAACTCTACTTTCAACAGGAACATGGCTGACAACTCCAACCTAAGCTTATAACTGTAGCAATCTTTAATCCCCCCCAAAAAGACATGTGACACAGAATTAACTTATTCATTTTAATTGTTTTATTATACAAGAGTATTCAACTGTTCAGATAACAAAGCCTACCTGGAAACTTCTCCTGGGGCATGCTTGCTGTCTCAGAAAGTGTTGTGCCCACATCCAGGATATGCTGTACTGCACTCTACTGGGAGCAGTCTGGATCTGTAATATTTGCCAGGAACTCTTCACTGGGGATTAGTGGTTGTTCCCTAGCAGGCGGTCCCCTGGTAACTGTTTGGTCACCACCCACTGCAGCTGCTCACTTTTGTGCAGATGATATCATGTCAGTGGTGCTGTGGTGCACCTGTTCATATGTTCTGCCATGGCCACCCATGAAATTGAGGTCTTGTGCAATCTGCTGCTATATTCTCATCCTCTGCGTCATATGTGCCCATACCCTTTCCAGGTGAAAAGCAACATGTTGCTAAAATCCATCAATAATGACTTGATTTTCAGCATCAGTGAAGGGGGGGGGGGGCTCCATGGATTAACATGCTTTAGTGACATACTTGTAGGTTTTCTAAAAGACAACAGAAATAGAACGCACATAAGTATCCCATAAACTACAAAATAACTGTTTCCAGATAAAATAGAAAAAGTAGCGAGTCAGTAATACCCACTGGAGAAACATAAAACAGCCTAGTGATGTGAAGTACGAACCACAGGCAGGATGAAAAACAAGGAGAGTAACAACAGCAACATATTCTTGTTTGTACCATAACAGTAACTCACCTTTCTTTCCCCCCAAAAGAACAGTCCACTCTTGTTTGTGCCATAACAGTAACTCATTTTTGCCCCCCAACAAAAGAACAGGCAAATGACCCATTTTGCTAACAACACATCTTTGAAATGCTAAAAGTGGTATCAAATGACATGTTCCTGAAACCTTTGTACATATTTATCACACAGCCCCCCACAAAAACAGGCAAATAACCCATTTTGCTAACAGAATATCTTTGAAATGCTAAAAGTGCTATCAAAGAAGCTGTCCCTGAAATGTTTGTGCATATTTATCACACAGCATTCCAATTTCATGTATTGTCAATTATGTGTACACTTGAAATGGCTTGACAAACATGCCCATGCCATCAGTACACTTCTAACTAATGCATACAGATAAAAGCCTTTGCTTCACGTTATTCTTAAATACATTGCAGCATATGCAGTATGTAGGTGACAAAATGGGAGCATACCTGCTGACGGTCAATACTCCTTTGTTTAGAAATATCCTGAAGAAAACGCATTTTTGCAGTATTCCAAACATATACAACTTTCCTCACCATCAGTTTGCTAGCTACATGTTTGCCTTTTTACAATGGTGTAGATCATTAATGAATTGCATCTGTCTTTCTGTTTCATAGATGCTAATTACAACATAAACAGCTGAAATGCATGCTAACCGACAAATTCAACATGGTAGAGCTATTCAACAAGCTATAAATCATCCATATAGACTCCATGTTGTTTTTTCCTGCAGATGTCAAAACTTTTGGAGTACAGACGTGAAGTTCTACTCATACAGAATGTTAGGGACTGCCGCTGCTTTAATCTATTTATATGTACTAGAGGCTAATGGCCAATGCTGCTGCTGCTGCCAATAGGCCTGAGCTGAGAAGGAGAAGAGTTTTCAGGGCATGTTTAACTTATCGCAACCTACATAATGTGGAAATTGTAGTGCTCTGCAGGGTGGACAGGGACACACTACAGGAACTCTGCAACCTCTGGCATCCTCAACTCAGATCCAGAGCTAACTGAGTGGAACCCATCCCAATGGAGACTAAGGTATGTGTAGCCCTTAGAATCTTAGCTACAGGTACCTTTCAGAGACCAACAGAGGACATGCTGGGGGTATCATAGGCATCAGCATCCAGTATCCTCCACCAATTCCTGAATGCTATGCTACAACATGCCAGTGACCACATATATTTTTTCCATAGTTCTGAGAAGAGGGCCAGAAATATGCAGGAGTTCTACTGTGTAGCGCACTACCCTAAAGTACTGAGTACCATAGATTGCACACATATAGAAATCCAAGTACCACCTGGGGGAACAGTGTAGGCCCTACATAAAGAGAAAGGGCTACCACTCTATCAAGTGCCAACTCATGTGTAATGCCAAAGAAATCATCTTGAACATTTATGCAGGCAACCCTGGCAGTTACCATGTTTCACATATCTGGCACACTTCCGAACTGTACCAGATGTTTGCTGGGGGGGGGGGTATTCCACAGGGTCATTTACTGGGGGATGCAGTCTATGCACTGGAACTGTGGCTAATGACACCCATAAGAAATGCACACACACATATGGAAGAATGCCATAATGAAGCACAAGCTCAAACCAGAAATGTCATACAGCATGTGTTTGGGCCGCTGAAGACATGGTTCCGGTGCCTACATACATCTAGGGGAGTCCTGCAGTACAATACATGGACATGTACAGAAATCTTTACAGTATGTGCCATGCTACACAACATAATCCTGAGGAAAGAGCTGCAGCAGGATCAGCAAGGGGAAGGGGCACATATCTCACCACCAATGTTATGGTCAGCACAGCCACAGGCACATGAGGAGTCAGAGGGGGAACCACCAGCTTCTGTGGGTGTAGGCAGGCATAGGCATGCTCAATATGACCTTGTATTGGCTAAGAGATGATGCATAGCACACTCACTTACCACCTAGGGGCCTAAAACCTTCCTCCTACTCACATAGATATATTAACATTAATGCCAGACAACTCACACAACCTTAACCTCTCCATGTATTGGCTGTTTACTGCTTCCATCAGACAGTGTCAGTCCTGAAGTAACACTGTGGAAATTGCTGCATTTAGAAGGTAAGTCCCAAACCTGGAGTGTATTGCATAATAATATTATGGCATATCCTTGTATTTCATCACTTGGTACAGTAAGTAAGTAGGATGCAAAACAGGGAGAGTAACAAGAGCAACATATCCTTGTTTATGCCATAGCAGTAACTTATCTTTACTCCTCCCAACAAAAGAACAGTCCATTCCTGTTTGTGCCATAATGGTAACTTACCTTTGCTCATCCCAAAGGAACAGTTTATGCTTGTTTGTGCCATCCAACCTGCCCTTAAGTTGTTAGCAACTGCATATCATATTATTCCCAGTTAATATCCTCACACATTTTAAGGCCAATGATATGGAATGGCTTACACACTGCATGTGTCAGAGTACTTGTCAAATAAATGATGAATGACCAAGAAACACAGAAAGGTAAGACAGAGCTGTATATTTGCAAGTGATCATCATAACAGGTTGTGTGGTCACTAAGTGCACTATGTCCAAATATAATAAATTTGATTAATGTACAAAAACATTTTAAGGTTTGATATCAGTGTACATTCTGTTGCAGTTGGTTGTGTGAAGAATGACTTCATTTTTTTGCTGCAAAGCTGTTTGTGTGACATAGGCATAAGGCACCCATCCTGTTTTCTGAAGGTGCATTGGAGTGAGAGTTGAAATCCAGACCTATATAGAAATATCTTATGTGTACTAACATTTTCTACTGTGTATTTTCTAGCTTGCTTTTCCTCATTTCAACTATTTCTCCTTTTTTTACTGAATAAGTAGACCTCTCAGAAAGTAGACAGCCAAAATAGAAACTAGATATATTCAATCAATACTGTTGCCTGTGGCAGAGATATAAGTGTAGGACTAGAGTACAGATGGTCATGAATTCTAGTACAGTATGTGCAATCTTTGTTTTACTGTTGTGACATTGCAGTTTATAGCAATGAACTAAAACATGACCAGTTGTTATTCCAACTCTCTTGTGGCAACAGATGTTAATGTAGGACTATCGTGCACATGGCCCTGGGTTCAAATTTAGCATGTTCCATACACTTTTACTGTTATTCCACTTCCCATTATAGTCACTCTCACTTATAAGACTTGACACAGTGTACATGATATTAATTATATGCATGAGGGTTGAGACAGTGATATTGTGTCAGTTATTTATTGATTTATTTACTATGAGTTATTCATGTAAGTATATTTCTGCTTCCTGGACTGCCATAACCTTCACATTTGTCAAACACACATACACAACTGCCTATACATCAAATAACCTTGAGACTGCATGGCTTGTCACTGTTGCACACTGTTTACCATCGCACACAGTGTTTGGAGGATGGTAAGTGGTGCACAACAATTTCAAACAGTGTGCATTCTCTGCATACTCCCAACAAATGCAGTAATTGTAATTGCTGGGAAACCATCATTTTCTATTGCTCTTGATCCATGATAGACATGGCAGGCATTTGTGGAGATGGTGTGAGATTTAGGGCTCAGAGATGGGATGTCCAGGAGTCCAAGATTTTTTGTTGGACTCCTCTAGTGAAACACTACAGTGCTAGGTTGCTGCAGGGGGAATATTCTGGGTCTCAGTATAAGTCAGAGGCTTGGGGTAGTTTTGCCTGTGATGTGACCATTGCCACTGGTATTCCCTGTACTGGTGAACAATCTAGGGAACACTAAAATGACCACCAGAGGAGGAAGAGGGCTACCCGCAATGCATGGATTGAAGAGTTAAGGACAGAGGGCAGCCAACAGATGTGTAAGTATCAACTACAGAAAGCACTTGTAAGGCTGATAAGCTGAATATAGGCAAGGCTCTGTAGTCTCCACAAGCACCTATCCAAAAGCTTTCTATCACACAATTACCACTAACATACTAAATAAGTAAAAGTATAACTCTAAAATTCACTTGTTCATCACTATCTTTTCTGTACTAACTCCATGAAACATAACAAATAATCTGATAACTGTTTGCCTTGAGTCTTACTACAAATCATGTATAAAATGCTACTGGTGACCTGTTGTTCCTATAACATTAGAATAATACTATTATATACTCTATGAGTGCTTAGCCTTGTTATATGTACAAAAATTACTATATAATAGAGTAGATTATTCCTACTTAACATTTCTTGACTTGTTTTAGACATTTCTGTGCCATAAGTGTATATATTTGTGCTTCTTATTCTGTACTTTACTGGTATAACTGGAGCTTTTCTCCCATGCCTCCACTGAAAAAGGATATATGTCAAGTTGGACTTCCCCAGTTAAGAAATGTAAAATAAAATAAATAAAATAAAATAATTCATAATGATATTCTGTTCTATTCTTTGTTTTTCCACAGCTGCCATGGAGGAGGAGTGCAATATTAGGCCCCATGGTGCAAGATTGGCAAGGATGAGGGAGGCATGTAGTATGTATGCAGCAGAAAAGTAGTGTTATTGTAACATTAAAAGTTAAAGATTGCTTACTTTGTATTTTATACAGTTGTATCAAATTGAGCCTGCATATTGCAACTGTAAAAGCAAGTATGCATGCATTAGTCTGTAGTACAAACCAAGAGTGCAATAATAGACTTTAGTCAGAGGTAGTGAGTTCAAATACCACACTTCCCAAGTACACAATACTGTTAATTCTTCAGTTATGTGTAACTTAAAGGTTTAAAATGTTTGTCTTTTCCCAGTTAGGGGTCGCTACAGCAGAACTTCAGTCTGCTAATGATTAGCAGTAGATTTTTTTTTTTTTTTTTTTTTTTTATGGTGCCGAGTTGCCAGCCCAACCTTCAGCAAAGGCATGCCCATTCACTCATGTCTTTTGGAGGCCACTCGACTGTGGGGAGGACATGCAGACTCCACACAGAAGGCACTCCAGCCAAGATTTGAACAGGAGAACCTCTTGCTGGGAGGCAACAACGCTACCACTGTAGCGCAGCGGCTACTAGCTTAAAGTTTGAAAATAAAAGCTCTATACCAGTGGCATACATGCCCTGCTGTAAACTGTAATCTGGATAATTGGAATATGCATATGTGCAATATATGCACATGTAAAAGAGTACATGCTGTAATCTGTAGTACAGTGTGCATCTGTTAGGAGCTGCTAGTTTTAAAAGTAAGAGTAAAGACTAAGACAGAGTCAAATAATTATATTAATACATTGCAGGTTACATATGAAGGTACTAATCTTATCTCTTTTTTCTCTCACCCCAACCCTTATCTCTCTTTTTTTGTTTTATATTATTATGTGTTGTCAAAACGTGTCCATGTCTTCCATGTGTACCAATCAAAGAATGTTCCACAGCACAGTGGGGTAAGCTTGCCCCACAAGATCTGCCTGCCCCCAGTCAACTGGCCCCTGCACTGTTGCCCAGCACATCTGGGAGCCCATCTGGCAGCACTACCTATGCTGCCTCTGCACTACCTGTCCCCTTAGGTATTCCTGCCCCAGAGGATAGTCCAGTGGTTGCCTCCAGGGAGCAGTGGCAGAAGTGGTGAGTTTATCACCCTGCTGTACTGCCAGGGATGGTGTGTAAGGTTGTACTCCGCACTGTTGGTGCATACCTATACCAGATGGAGCAGCTGCTCTTCCTCACTTTATGTAAGACCAGCAGGTGGAAAAGGAGACATTCAGTGCTTCTGCCAGTGACAGTGAGGTGACAGGGATGACAGTCCTGTGGGTGAGAACTAAATTCTCACTGTCACTCAGCTTGATGACCATGGGTACTGGATGTCCCCACCCATTCACAGTGTCCACCGACCTCTTGTGTCCATCACCATCCCCGTGTCCTTGTTTGTCTTGTCTGTCTGCGATTGCTTCCTCAGCTACCCAATTTACCAGGTCAAGATATACCTACATCCCTTCCTCAACATTCCTCTCACTCTCTCTCAAAATAAAAAAAAAAAAAAAAAAAAAAAACAGGCACCTGTCCCACAAAATAAAAAGTCCCATACATAGTTCTCTGTTTCTCACGTGTGTCTTCTTGACACACTTGATTTTGTCCAATTGGCTATACAACATGATTGTGTTGTGGTCACACATCCCTCTGGAGGTGACAGTCCAAATTCAGCTAATATTCTGCATATGTTATCAGTTTTTACAGTTGAAGAAATAAATAGCTATGGTAATTTCCTGCCTCCCTCCTTCACATTCCTGTATTGCTTTCCATTTGTTCTCCCCCCCCCCGCTTGCTTCCCATTTCACCATTGTCCTATCTTCCGCATTTCTTTTCATTAATGCATTTGCGTTTCAAGCAATTCAGCTGTGTATGCAGTAATTATCATGCCAATGTGTTTACCTTGTTTGTGTGGGAGTACGCACCGCTAAACGGCACTTACTGAATTTAAAAGTATCCGTGCTACTGTGGAAAGTGGACAGTGTAAGCTTTATTAAATCCTACTGTTAATGTTTCACAGGAATGTGTCCATTTAATTAAAAAAACTTTTGATACACATCCAATAACTATTTCAGATCATGCATCAATATTACCAACATAAAATGCAAGGTAATGAACTAAAGATGAGACAATGGTGCCTCCCCACCTACCTGTTAAAAAGAGAGGAATTTAAGGAAAGGATAGTCAAAAATTATCTGGGAGTTACTAAGGAAGATAGAAAGTACTCTAGAAATTATAGCTAGTGAGTGAGATAAAATGAAAGTGAAGTTTAAAAATAAGGCAGAAATAAAAGAAAAAAGAGATCTGGTTAAGAAGTAATAAGAATTAGTTAGAGGGGCTGACAAAAGATAAAGTATTGCAAAATAAGGAGAATCTCACAGAACAAGAGGAGGAGCAATTGTAGAGTGCTAAAGAGGAAATAAGGAAGCACCTGAGTAACATGCATGAGTTTAAAGAGATTGCTGTTAAGCAACTGTTTTTTATAATAACTCCAGACCACAAAACGTTTGGCACAGCAACATAGACAACAGAAAGTCGAAAGGGTTGTTGCCAAATGTAGGCAGCCTATAACAAAAAAAATAACCAGAGATCCTGTAGATATATTAGAGATATTTAGGAAATTTTATGAAAATTTATATAAACCAGAGAGGTGGTGCAATCAAGAAAAAGTAGAAATGGAAATATTTATGGAAGACTTAAATAGCCAAGGTTAGAGGTAGATGATGCTCAACAACTAACAGTTACGATAGGAGGAGATAAGATAAAAATGGTGATGCATAAACAATCTATAGGAAAGTCTTCAGGAATAGATGGTATTCAGGTGGAAGTTTGAAATTAAGGAGGGAAGAGAGTGATACAAAGCTGGAAGGTTTTGTTTAACAGTATTTTAAAATGGGAGGAGGCAACAACATCCTGGAAAAAGAGCTGTGATGGCTGTAATACCTAAAGGTTAAGACCCATCTGATCCAGCTTCATACATAGGTTCATAGGTTGGTGCTAGGCTATTGGCCCTAGGGCCTATACAAGCCTAGCTATAACAATTCCCTGGATATTTCTTCCCACAATATTTGCTTCCCTGGACCCCTGTCTACCATGGATCATGACGTGATCCCCAGGGTGAATTTCCTATCTCCCATCCAATCGTCAAGGTTCCTTTTGAAGAGGGCCAAGGAGGCGCTCTGCTTGATATGTATGGGCAGTCTATTCCAGAGTATGGGGAGTCTCTGGGTCAGGAACCTATCCCTCCAGCATGTTTTCATGTTTTGTTCATTGTGATGACAAGGTTTAGCTCCCTGGAGTGTGTGGCTCTGAGGGATTGGGATTTCTTTAAGTGGAGCATGTCCAACAGCTCAGGGTTTGATATGGCCTTGTATGTTAAGCAGAGATTGCCTCTGAGTAGACGATATGCCACAGAGTATAGCTGGAGTTTTTTTAGATGGTCAACATAGGGCATCTGTTTTTGGCCTGTGATTCTTTTAGTGAGGTATTTCTGCAGCCTTTCCAGCTGTTGCAGATGACTTGTGAGGTACATACCAAATGGGGCATTGTACTGTATAATAGGTCTAATGAGGGATGAGTACAGTGGGACAATGACCTCCTTTTTTCTGGATGAAAAGCCCTTAGTGATGAGGTGTGCCACATAGAAGGATTTCCTGACTGTTGTGATGATGTGGTTATCGAAGGTGAGACCACTGTCCACCTGTTTCCCTAAGTCTCTCATCACATTTTCAGTGTTTAGTGTACTGCCAAAATAGACCAAAAGCACAAAGAAACCAGGAACAGGTACAAACCACGACAATAGAAGCAGCCAAATAATCCACCACTTTATTTTAATACGAATTCTCTCTTAAACAACACAGTAGGACAAGCGCTTTTGCCTGATAAATATCAGGCTTTATCAAGACAAATTGTGAAACGGATGTGCTCAAATTTAAATAGTACAAACAATTAAAAACCTTAATTGGTTCATAGCAATTACAAACCAATTAATTACGTTTTAAAGTGCTGATGCTTCAAGAACTACTGTTACAAAACTGTTACTGAAGTGTTGAATGAACACTTCTGTGTTAAATAAAAAACTTGATCAGTACATATTCATAAATCGAAGTACCTAAATTAAACAAAACAAAACTTTACCTACAATATTAGTGTCAACTAATGCAAAATAATACTGAATAATTGTATGCTTATGAAACTTGTGAACAACCAAGTTTGTGAATGCCTTCTAAATATAAAGAAACAGTCAGTAATCTTTAAAATAAATCGACTGTTACTTCAAAGTGAATCAATTATTTTAAAATCCATAAAAATCTTAAAAATACATTAAAAGAATCCATTAAAAAATGTTTTTGAGAGAAATAATTCAAAAATATGTTAAAAAAACTATGAAATGCCACACCTTACTAATGTAAACATAACACACATTCAAATAAGCTGCCCACATGAAATGTTAATGCACAAAATAGCAACAGCTGAATATATAAAAAATAACAGTTGGGTATGTTAAAATTAATTATAAAAAATGGCTAATCTTACATAAGCATACAATTATTCAGTATTATTTTGCATTAGTTGACACTAATATTGTAGGTAAAGTTTTGTTTTGTTTAATTTAGGTACTTCGATTTATGAATATGTACTGATCAAGTTTTTTATTTAACACAGAAGTGTTCATTCAACACTTCAGTAACAATTTTGTAACAGTAGTTCACGAAGCATCAGCACTTTAAAACGTAATTAATTGGTTTGTAATTGCTATGAACCAATTAAGATTTTTAATTGTTTGTACTATTTAAATTTTTGTGTACTGCCACCTATGTGGTAATTCATGGGTACATGGTTTTTCCCAAAGGGGGTAACTATACATTTCTTGGCATTAAGCTTGAGCCCATGGCTCTGGCACCAAGCATCTGTTTCTGTAAGGCCCTTTTGTAGAATATCCACATCATTTGGGGATTCAATAATGGCTCCCAGTTTGCAGTCATCTGCGAACTTTGTTAGCCAGAGTCCCTTAGTGTTGGCCTGTACTTCAGAGAAGTAGATGCCAAACAAGAGCGGTCCCAGTACTGAACCCTGAGGTACTCCACTTGTCACTTGTCTGGAGCTGGATTTGGAGTTGGCTACTTTTACAGTGTGGGTTCTGTCAGTAAGCCAGTTGGCAACCCATCGAGTGATGTAGGGATTTATGCCCAGCTTAGTAAGTTTATCTGTGATTCCAGAGTAGGAGATGGTGTCGAAGGCCATGGAGAGGTCCAGATAGGCTGTGTGGACCACCTTACCCTTGTCCACAGCTCTGGAGACTGATTTGAAGAAATCAGTCAGGTTCAGTAGACAAGATCGACCCTTCACCAACCCAAACTGGGTCGGGTCCAGTGTTTGAAGGTTGCAAATGTCTTTGTTTATAAGTCCCATGATAATGCGTTTCATGCCCTTGCAGATCAGGCTCATCAGACTGATGGGATGGTAGTTCCCAGGATCCAAAGTGGATCCCCCCTTGTGGAGTGGGATAACTGTAGCTGTGCACCACTCAGTGGGCACGAAGCCTTAGGTGAGGCTATGATTAAACATGACACTTAGTTGAGGTGCCAGTTCATTTTGTAGTTCATGTAGTACACAGCCCGGGATGTCATCTGGTCCCATGGATGCTATATTCTCAGCTTTGGAGAGTGCGGTTTCTACCTGTGTGGCCGTGATTACCGGAATTTGGCAATCTTTTGGCATTGAGATGGGCCCTTTAGGGGGTGGGGGTGGGGTGAAGTTGGCACAAAATCGATCTTCCAGGATATTGACAATATCCTTGGGATAAGTATATTTAATGTCATACAGGCCCATTTTAATACTAAACTGTGATTATGAAGTTCTTATGTGTATAACGACTGAAAGAATGGGAAAGGTGTCGACAAAACTGATAGATATGGATCAATGTGGTTTTGTGGAGGGGAGGCAAACATTTGACAATATTAATAGAACAGTGATGATGCAGATGATACAGAGTGAAGCAGAAAGTAAGAAAATACTGCTATTATTGGTGGGGTTTTGATGCAGATAAAGCATTTGAAAGAGTAAGCTGAGATTTTATGACTAGGGCAATGGATGTAAAATTGTGTCTGAACAGAGGAGCCAGGTATGGGTGTCATCTTTCACCTTATATATTTGACTTATATTTAGAACCACTGGCACAGAAAATAAGGGACTCAGAAATTCAAGGATATAATTGGTATGGTTTTCATGAAATGTTGGCTTTATTTGAAGATGATATTATTTTGTACTTGTTGAAACCAGTAAAGGATATCTCAGTATTGTGGAATATTCTGAGACAGTTCCAGTTTTTTTTTTTCGGTATTTAAAATTAATGAAAAAAAGGATATAGCTATAAACTATGTACCCACACATGAATTGGTTCAGAAATACCTATGTTTATGGGGACATGATAATATAAAGTATTTAGGAGGATGGATTACAAAGGATTCTGTTATGGCAGCTAAGGATATGTTGGAAGAGACTAAACAAAAGATAATAAAAAACTGAGAAACTGGAAGATTTTGCCTATGCATATTGATAGTAAGATACAGGCAGTACAATGTGTAAGCCAGTTTAGTTTTATACACAGGTAATGCATATGTTTATCAACCAGAAGAGAGGCTATGGACATTAATTAATAAAGAGTTCAAGAATTTTATTTGGGAAGGGAGGAATGCAAAAGTGATGTGGGATAAGTTGATCCTCCCAACAGAGCAAGGAGGTTTAGGATAACCAGATTTGAAGGCATATTTTACATCTGCACAGTTAAGGTTCTTATACATTCAATCATGGGAATGGAAGAAATGAATAGCAGGTTTCACTGTGCTTATTTCATTTGAGTGAAGTGCAGTAGTGTGCAAGCTGGACAAAAATAGAAGCCGGATACATTAAATTAATTCTTATGGACACCGTGCAAACCCACTATGCAGCATTGCATGACAGTTAACACAGAGACCTTAAGAATGACTAGCAAAATAGGGAATGTCATGGAACTAGTTCTGCTGAAGCAGGTGTAAGTGTAGAGCTGGAGTACAAATGGTCCTGGGTTCTAGTACAAGGCGTGCAACCTTTTGTTTTACTGTTGTGACATTGCAGTTGATAGCAATGAACTGAAACATAAGCAAGTGTTATTTTAGCTGTCTTCTGGCAACAGGAGTAAGTGTAGGACTGCCATAAACATGGTTAAGGGTTCTAATCCAGGATATTCCATGCACTTTTACTGTTGTTCCATTTCCCATTATATTCACTTGCAATTATAACACTTTAGATAATGGAGCTTATATTAATTATATGTATGAGGGATGACACACTATTACTGTGTTATTTATTATTTATTTATGTATTATCAGATTTATTATCAGATGCATGACTGAGGGTATACTGTGTACTAAATTTCTGTAAGTATAATTCTACTATCTGGACTTACATGGTCTTCACATTTGCCTAAGACACATACATTACTGCCTGTATATCCAACAACCTTGTCAGGTCACACACATACATATGTAACAGCTCATACTGTCACCTGCATTTATGCATGATGCCTGAATGCATCTGAGTAACACTTCTTCTGTGGCAAAGATGGAAAATCAGCTCTGTTGAAGTAAATGTTTTGTCCCTTATGCCTAGGTTTGAATCTCACAGTGTAAAATCAATTTTCTCATTCCTCACTGCTTGGCACTGCTGCTCTCCACCCACCTTCATGCAAACAATTGTGCTGTTGGGGGCACTCCAGTAAATGCAATAATTGGAATTGGAGGGAAAGCATCAGTCTCCATTGCTCTATATCCACTGGTAGATAGACATGGCAGACATTAGTGGGGAAAGTGCCAGGTTTAGGGCACAGAGGTGTGGTGACCAGGAGGCCATGATATTCACTGGACTCCTAGTAAAGCACCACAGCCAAAGGCTTCTGCAGGGGTACTATTCTGGTTTGCAGTACAAGTCTGAGGCATGGGATAGTTTAGCACAGGATGTATCCAGTGCCACTGGTATCCCACACATTGAAGAGCAATGTAGGTATCATTTTAATGACCTACAGCGGAGGAAGATGGATACTCTCGACTGTTCGACTAAGGACATCCCACATTTGTGCAAGTATCAACTCAAGAGATTACTTGTAAGATGTAAAATAGCTGAATATAGGCAAGACTGGTATGCATAACAGTCTTCTGTTCTTTTCTGCTTTTCCCTAGCTGCCAGTGGTCAGAAGTTTAATGTACAGGCCCACCGGTCTAGACTCGAGAGACTGAGGGGACCAAGTGGTATGCGTGGAGTAGAGCAGATCTGTTATTATAGCATTAAAAGTTAAAGATAGCTTTTTTGGTATTTTATAGAGTTTTATTAAATTGAGCATGCATATTGCAACTGTAAATGGAAGTATGCATGCATTAGAGCACAAACCAATTGTAAGAGTCCAATATTAAACTTTACTCAGAGGTTCTGGGTTCAAATACTACAAGTCACAACTATACCATACTGTTATTTCTTCAATAATACTTACATTAAATTAAAACTTCTATACCAGTGGCATAAATATCCTGCTATAAAAACTGTAATCTCTATAACTGGAACACACATATGTGCAATATATGCACATTTCAAGGATTACTTGCAGCAGTTTGCAATATAGGGTGTATCTGTTAGGAGGTAGACAATGTAAAACTTAAGATAATAGAGTTTTATAATTGTATTAATGCATTGTATGCCACATATGATGGTACTAAACTTATCTCTTTTTTTCTGTCACTCCAACCCTTATGTCTCTTTTTTATTTTCTTTATTTTTATTTTATTTTTAACAATATGTTTTATTATTATTTAATTTATATATATTTTTTATTTTATTTGTATTTTATTTTATAAATATTTTGTTATTTTTATTTTATTATTATTCTTATTTTTTTCTTTTTTCTTTTTATTATGTGTCATCACAATATGTCCATATCATCCATGTGTAAAACATCACTAAATGCTCCACAACACAGCTAGGTAGACCAGCATCACTGGATCAGCCTGCCCCCACTCCACTTCAACACTGATTCCCAGCACTTTTGGGAGTCAACCTAGCAGGACTTCCTCTGCTGCCCCTGCACAACCTGCACCTTCAGGTAGTCCTGCCCTGGAGCCTGGTCCATAGGTACCCTCCAGGGGCAGTGGCAAAGGTGGTAATTTCATCACCCATAGCAAGTTATCAGAGATGGTGAATATGGTGGCATGCCATACTATTGGTGTACACTTATGCTGGCTGGAGAGGCTGCTTTCCCTCATGTTGTGTACTAGGAGGAGGAGGAGGAGACATCAAGCACTCCAACTGCCTGCTGAGTAAGGTGACAGTGATGACAGTCCAGTGGGTAAGGACTCGATTCTCACTGTCACAAAGCTTGAACGTCATGGGCCCAGGTTGTCCCCATCCTCACCCCAATCATGGTGTCTTCTAAACTTTTGTGTCCATAACAATTCCTGTCTTGTGTCTTGTTTGCCTTGCCTGTCTGCAATTGATTCCTCACCTACCAAACTTACTGGCCCAGACTTAACTACGTCACTTCCCCAACATTCCTCTCTTTCTCAAATAAAAAATAAATGGGTACATGTCTCACAAAAAAACTCATCCCATGCATAGCTCTACATTTTGCACATGTGTCTTCTTGCCACACATGATTTGGTCCAATTGGCTATACAATATGATTATGTTGTGGTCACCACCCCCTCTCTGGAGGTGACAGTCCAAATTCAGTTAATATTCTGCAGATATTTTCAGTTTATACTATTAAAGAAATGGATAGATATGTTTTTTTTCCTACATCCCTCCTACACATTCCTTTCCTGCTTTACCTTTGTTCTTCCCTGTGCTTGCTCCCCATTTCCGCACTTTGCTATCTACCCCATTTTCATCATTATAATCTGGTCAAAAAATAGAATCACACACACCACACACAAGTTTCTGCAAAAGCAATGGATCCCTTCACTTTTTGGGCTCCATGTTTGTGCGGAGGTACGCATCACACACCAATGTGCAGCAATGATGAGAGGTGGCAAAATAATGTGGTTACCTCCACAGAATGTCGCTTAACCCTGCTGAGCTATGCCAACACACAGCTACACAAGTACTACAAAAAATGCATGTCATTGCATTATCAGTGTTAAAATAAAAGTATTTAAAAGTATTCAACAGACCTGGATTTGAATCCAGTACCAAATGGGCTGACAAAAGAATGCATCAATGCATTAACATGTGATGCTACAGAGTCAGTTAAGCAGCAGGTGTGTTGCATAGTCTCAATACAAACTGTCAGACTTTAGCACTGCGGTTTGGATTTGTGCACTGCTTAGCTATATGCAAACTTGTGTATCTCACAAGCCTATACACTTTGCCAACCACTGAGGAAATCCACTGCTCTCTGTGCTATGGAAAAGTAAGTATTATTATGTATTACTGCTGTTTACTGTCCATTTCCTGTCTATGACATGACAGTACATGTGGAAACATTACAAACTGAAGGCCCTATATAACAATATGTCATATATTTACAATACAGCCATGAGTTGCCCCCCCCCCCCAAGCACTGCAACCTTGTTGTCTCAGCACTTTTCCCACACATATACCACCTGCCCTACAGAAATTAATATCAAATGCTGTGTGATATGCAATGCACATCAATCTGGTAACATGCAGAACTACAACTATTCACCCATAAGCCTAAAAAGCCTTATCTGCAAGGCTAGGGAATGAATCAGCATGGATTTTATCCACAGAGACATAGGTGACCTTCAACACAGTTGACCCGATGCATTCTGTTTTTGTCAAGGGTAGATCTCGCTTATTGAACCTTGCAGATTTCTTTGATACTGATCCCAAAAACCTGGACAAGGGATAACAGGACATGCCACCTATGGTGAGTTTTCCAAGGCCTTTGACACTATCCCCCATTCATGTCTCATAGTGAAAATCTCCCATCTGGGAATTAGGCCATACAATATAAGATGGATAACCAACTGGCTCACTGACAGAACACACACTCTCAAAGCTGGGGAATGCACCTCCAACACTAGCCCACTTAGCAGTGGAATACAATAAGGATCTATGCTGGGGTGATCAACTCTTTGGAAACTACTTCCCTTAAGTGCAGACAACAGTAGATGGCTTGTGGTTTACCAAGTTTGCAGATGACTGTTAACTGGATGCACTCATATGGAGTCCCCCAATGATGGTCACATATTACAGAAGGGACTGACACAGACAAATGTCCCTTTTGGCAATGAAGTACCTCTGCTAATTATGATATATATAATACCCCTCTAATCTCAAACACAATGTTATGAAATTTGAGAACACATTTTGATAACAAGCTACACTTTCATCACTATATGTCCATAGTTGTGAGATACACAATCTGCATTGTGCACCTCATAGACATCACCTCAAAGACCAGGAAGGTCATAGCTCTGCTGTACTCTACCCTTATCAGACCACTAATTGGGAACAATGCTACCTTCTGGCTGCAACTCACCAGACATCTGCAGCAATTGGAGGAAACACAGAGGTTTGTGACTGAGAGAATCCAAATATGGCATACATGGAATGACTGAGAGACCTATCACTGTACTCAGTATCATGCAGGCTGCTGAGAGGTGACCTATGCCTGACCTACAGAGCAGTTTCAGACCATGCCCTACTGCAAATGCTGGACATCTACAAATCAAATGGGACAAGAATAACTTGCTCCAAGATTCTCAACCTAGCCTGTGCCACAAAAAGAATATGCTGGGGACACAGCTATATCCCCCATAGATTTACACTCATCTGTAATCAGCTAGCACTGCATGTGAAGCAGTGCTCCTCAATGACTCTGTTCCAGTGCATCCCTGTCAATTGATCTAGTTTTCAGAAACTCAAAATTCATATGGTTGAGACCATCTGATCAAGTTTTTGAAAAAATGAAGCTTTTAAATGGAGATTGCGTTACAGTGCAGATCAGCAAATTTACCCTTTTCCCTCACTGTAGTGGGATCTTGGAGTTAGTATATATAATTTGAAGGGTGTGTGTGGGGGGAGCAGCCCCCCACATGAGGGTGCAGGCAGGCTTGCCCCCAGCAAAAACATAAATAAATGTAGAATTTTTTTTTTTTTGATGTTTGAGTTTTTGGAAACTTGATCGTATGGTCTTGACTGTATGACTTTCTAGTTTCTGAAAACTTGATCATCTGACATAGACCTGTTTCAGTGGAACCTTGACAGCTGTTTAGGTTACTGTAAATTCACCTGAGGGGTGGCACCTATGTCCTTCATGGACAGGACCATTTAGTGCTGCTCACAAAATCACTCTGCTAACAGCGACCATTTAACTATGCTCAGTAAGGTTACTTTTTTTTCACAGCTAGGCTTGTAAATACCATAGCCATTATAGCTGGCCATTAGGCTAATAGCCTCCTATAAACTTATGAAGTTATGAATCTATGCAGGCCTCCCAACATCTTGTCTCCCACTTGGCCTGCTGATGTCATCTACTATAAGTTGACCTGCACTCTTATAAAAAATCACACTTGTGCCATGGTGCTTCCATAAAGTACTGTGTTCTGTACTCTGTGTACTTAGATAGGTAGTGAGGTTTGCTATCATTTAATTGAAGTGGATTCGGTCAAATCCAATTCATGGGAAACCTGAACTTCGAATGTTGGCAATGTTGAACTCCGATATTGCCGAAGTACAAATCTCTCCCCTATTTCGACCCATGTTAAAGCTCATCCCTAGGTCACATTAAATCTGTATTTCAGCAATTCCAGAGTTCGGCAATGTGCGTTTTTGCAGATGTTGGTTGATAATATCACCATTCGACTGAGTCCGTTTCAATTAAATGATAGTAAACCATGTAGCAATTCTGTTCTTACTGCAGTCAACTTGGTGTGTGTGTGTGTGTGTGTGTGTGTGTGTGTGTGTGTGTGTGTGTGTGTGTGTGTGTATGTGCTCTTGCTTGACATACAGAGAGCATTTTACACCAGCATTACCATATTGTCCTCAACACACTGCTGATGGCATCATTTATAAAATGTTGTCTGAGACACTCCAAGTTGGACTTTTGATGTAGCGCTTGGGTAAAGTACTGTGTTCTGTAGTCTGTGTCCTTAGGAAGGTAAGGGGTTCTATTCTCACTGCAGTCAACTGGGTATGTGCATACGCTCTTGCTTTACATTACAGAAAGCAATTTATACTAGCATGTAGGACATTGTTATTAGCATATTCTCCTCAACCAACACTGTTGGTGTCATCAGCTATGTTAGATTTTCAGATATGCAATACTCCCACCAGGGTAGGGTCAAAGACTGGCCTGGAGGCAAGGCAGATGTCACCTCATCCTATGCAAGACAGATTACAGTGACATGGCTTTTAATCTATCCACATACATCATGGTATGGTTTATAGTCCCTATGTTTTCTTAATGAGAAAGTCCTGTGGTCTCTCCAGCTGCTACATGGGTCTGGTGAGGAACATGCAAAAGAGAGCATTATACTCTATTAGTGTTCTGATGAGGTTTGAGTACAGTGCTGTCATCCAATTCTAAGATCTGAATATGATGGTGTGACTTATGATGTGCACAACATAGGCTTTTCAATACCAGTGTGGACACCTTGCGGTCAAAGTTCAGATTGCTATCTACATGTGTTCGCAGTGCTTGCATCACTGGGTTTCATGATAGCACTACTGTTGTCAGTGCTGTGATTAACATGGAATTTCACTTTTCAGATGGACAAAATGAAAAAGAAATATTTCTGCATTTATATGTAGATTGTATGCCTTTGTCACCAATCATTTCCCTGTGTTACCTCCTTCTGTACTATGTTATCATAATTGGTGGGCTCAATGATTGCACCCAATATGCAAGAATCAGCAACCCTGGTAAGCCAAAACCCATATACTTTAGCCTGAACTACAGAAATAGAGTCCAAACAGTGAAGGGCCAAGCACAGATCCCTGGGGCTTGCCAGTGGTGACAGCTCTACTGGTACAGGTTGATTCATCAACTTTTACAGTAGATGTTCTGTCAGTGAGCCAATTGGTTGCCCATCTATTAATATAGGGATCAATCCCCAGCTGAGAGGGTTTCTCAGTGATACCTGTGTGTGGGACTGCATCAAATCCCTAGACCAGATCATTATAGGTAGTATGCACTGTCTTACCATCATCCAGGCCTATCACATGGAATCACTGGGCTGTGACAACATCACAGATCACCTATGGCATGATTCAGGGCATACACCTTCCTGATATGGTTAAATCCGCACTTCAAAACACCCTCTACATGGGCTATATTCCAGTATAAGGGTGTACATCAACATGCACCCATCTGAGTTGGGGGGACATTACCTAATGCATGCATGTATACAGGCATCCTGACTCTCCTCAGCTGTGAAGTATACCAATATGTTATCATGGATCTCTTCTAAATGGGTGCTAATAGGATTCCAGCTGTCTGTAACAGACCTGTGTGAGTCGTTAATGCTAAATCATGTCTGGTACATCTGATAGATGTCCTCAAAGAGGTCATTGAGGACATGCATGATGGGGTTGGGTTGGGTTGGGAGGGTGGCCTAATGGTTAAGGTGTTTGCTTTGCAAACACAAGGTGCAGGGTTTGAATCTCACAAGGAATAATTGGCTAAGCTTACAATGGCTCGCAAGGGCAGTTAGCTTAGTACTAACCTATGAACCTATGAACAACACTATCATCCTGTGGAACTTGACCAGGCCAAGGCATTTGACACAAATCCACACTGAGGTATTCAATCAAAATTGTCATAGGTGACCATTCACAGCTATATCACCAAATGGGTAGACCAGTGTATCACATACTTGGCATCTCACTATGTTGATATATGTGACGTGACCTATATCTCAGATCTAGTGATCAGGTCTGTACATCAGAGCTGTCTGCTAAGACCTTTCCTGCCCATCATTTAGGTCCTTTCCCGTCCATTATTTAAGTGATGGACATCACAGATGACATACAGATCCTGGGTCCAGCTGCCTGAAGGCCTACAGATTGTGGGCAATCATTGACTCCAACTGTGAAATTAGTATAATACAGACAGTATCAACACATATCAAATATTGTTGCCACAGCCATAACACACTTGCAATGACAAGAAAACATGGTGGAGGGTTGTTAAGTCAGGTACACAAACACACAACCCAAGTATAATGTAGTCATCACACCCTGTAATCAGACCAATAGGTATGTGACCTGTGTCCTGGGGTAGGTGGTAAGTGGAACATCCACCAGCATGTGGTCACAGTACTGACTACTTCCTTGAATGTAACACAAGTACTGTTATGTGAAGGACATCTACATCAGAGGCCATAATACCTTCCTAGTTCCCAGGCTTCATCACACCAATAACTGGGTACAATGTACATTTTTTCATGTACCTCTCTACACATCTTCCAGTGATGTGTAACTGAAGTGTACCACCTTTGTCATAGTGAGCTGTCACATGGCTTATTGGCCATAGCTAGGTATTCTTTTTGTGGAATATACATGACTGTCTGATGGTGTATATTATTTGTCAGAGTGTGGACTGTGCTCTCTCTCTCTCTCTCTCTATATATATATATATATGTGTGTGTGTGTGTGTGTGTGTGTGTGTGTGTGTGTGTGTGTGTGTGTGTGTGTGTGTGTGTGTGTGTGTGTGTGTGTGTGTGTGTGTGTGTGTGTGTATGCCATGCACACCAGTCAAGTAGCCTGTATTGCTCATACTGTCACATACAGGTATAGCAGTGTCCCTCCTAATAACTTCAACAGATGTTACAGTGCTGGTACAGTGCGTGTGGTTACCCTCATACACTGTGGATATAGCTTAATAGTTGTTCAAGTGTGTGTGTGTGTAGACTCACCTCTTATCACTCTAAATCACATATGTTATATCAGAGGCATGAGATTACTGCTGGTATTATTCTGATACTGTCCATGATTGTGGCTGGTTCTTGTAATGTTTTCCATGAGCCTTTACCTGTGTCCACCTTGCTGGAGACCTCTTCCGAGGGTACATTCATATTCAGCCATATCAGTTTGTGCAGCTTCACAATATGCACCCTATCTCAATTGTATGTCAGATCACTGATAGATGTCTTTTGCATTATTCATGTTAGGATGGTTATCTCACACAGACATCGTTTCCATTGTTATGTCACATTATGTGACAATGACATAAAACACATTTTCACTGTATAATCCCTACTGTACCATACAGATATGTGATTGGTGTTGCTGCTACAACCATCTTCCATTAACATGCCCTGGTCTGCTGTACATGAGGGATTTTCACCTCTCCTCTTTCCCTGTGCTCATGTATACAATTCATCAGTGTGTTCTATATGCAATACACACACTTCCCCTGAGTGATCATTTTACATGGCAGTCCATGTCCTGTTACAGATCGTTAACACAGCTTCAGTACAAAATGCCAGGAATGGGATATCACAGCACTCTGCACTGTAGGTGCACTGTCCTGTACTGTGTTTGGACCACATACTTCACATTCATACCTCTCACTCTCCAGATATTCCCAGGGTGTCCAGATGTGTTCCTTATCAAATATGTGGATTTCTGCCATATCACTGGGATGATCTCTGGACTGATGTGACTCAATAGTACATACATTTGAGTTCATACTTCTCAACTGTCCTGATTTGTGCAGAATGTCCAGTTCTTGTTTGTCTCATATTTTTGATCTTTTCCTCATAACATTATGGTTTTCTGGGAAATCATTGGCATGTCATTGCAGATTGAAGTCAGAAAATAATGACGGATGGATTGCCGCTTCAAACTTCATGCTCTTCAGAAAATTCATGCTGCTGTAAAACCTATTGTTCTATCAACTTTCTAGGTTTGTAATTGCAATATTAGAATCTGTCCCTAATTTTGGCCCTTTGTCCCCCCTCCATTATTTATGGCTTTGTCCAGATTTTTACTCTAAGAGGTTGAGAGGTATGTTTGAGTTTCATTCTACCACATTTGTATGTGACATCTTTTTCAAATATGTCCCTATTTCTGGTTAATTGTCCTTGCATTATGTTGGCCTTTGTGCAGATGTGTTGAACTAACAGATTGAGAGCTATCTGAGAAGCCCTGATGATCACTGTGGCATCCACACAAAACTGCGAACTGTAGGTACTTTTCTTTAAACAAAGTTCTATCCACTTGGCTTACATGGTTTCCTGGCCATCAACACTGTTGTCAGCTGCAAAACCTTGCTTAGACATGGCATGCAGCATTAATATGCATTGAGTGATTGCTCGAACTGCCTCTCACCGCGCACCACCACACAAACATGTAAACTCCAAATAGACTTTGTGCAGAGCCTACATAGAGTTTATTAAATTCCAGGGGAAATCCTTATTTAGTTTTAATCCAAGTTATCTGCATGAAATAATTTTGGAAACAATAGCTACATGCTACAGTAACAAATAATATATCCAACAATAATCAATATTTAAACAGATGAAATGATTTTATCAAATCAATAATGAACATGAACCAGACTTGTTAAACTTGATGTGTAGGTAAGAAACAATGACTTTAGAGGAGGAATGAGAAGTGAAATGGATAGCGCAGCATTTCTGTTTGTGATAACGTCATTACAAGTATCAGAGACACGCCCATAACATGACTGTAACATATTCTGCCACACTTTGTGGTCTGATAGTTTACAAATGGGACATTTGGAATAGCACTTTGAACATGCTATGTTCAGAAGCATGCAGGCAGTGTTATGAGATCTACATCTGTGTGGTGATAGAGCAGAAGGCCAGCCCTGAGTGAAAAGGTAAATCACCAGTAATGTAGCCTGAGTTAAATCTCATGATTCACACTGCCATTTGCCAAGTAAAATGATATGTTTGTTTTATGAAATGGGAGATAACACCTTCTGCCCTGCAATGCCTTACCAAGGATGCACAAAGCTGCTGATGGATGAATGTGCAATGTTTGCTCAGTTTTTCTAGTTCTATATATCATGAACAGCCTTTTCCTTTAACAGGTTTGGTGCTGACATTTTTATCTCCCAGGGACATTGTGTGTATGCTATCAAATATTTACTGTTTGATTTACTTTTTCTGTAGTAATATTTGCCTGCCTTAGTAGTATGAAGGCAGTGAATCAATTTCATTGGAAGGGCTGAAAGTATAGTGTCTTTAGCTCCTTTGTAGAAAAATGTCAGGTTCATTTAATAGGTTTACATTTCATTTCCATAGCCTGCATTTACCCAAATCTGCTTCATTGTTAAACAGTTTGCTCCACTTCTTTGTCCCAGGTCAGACCATAGTGTGTCTTGTTTTGAAAACCCAAAATAATTAAAAGGAACATCAATTGCACCTATAATTCCTGTATGACTAAGATAGCAAATCTAAAAATCAGATATTTTGTTTGTTGTTAACAGCCATTGCCATCAATATGAACTTATAGCATTTTGGGGTACTATAACACACAGACAAAATTAAAACTTGAGGGACCTCCATTCTGTCTTTTAACATTTAATGATTATTTGCAACACGTACATAAAATGGACTCTACAATATATTGACAGAAAAGCCCTGCAGTGGAATATTGTGTTCTGGTTTCACCCATTTACACCCTTTGCTCTTCAAATAGAAATAACAGCTTGCCAGAGGCACTTGAAAAATAAAAAAAATACTCAACACCCACAAATATTTAAAGAAATAATGATGAATTCAAACAACCTGTCACATGGAGTAAAGACTTCTTTAGATCATTGCATGCTCACAAGTTTGTGCCCCTAAGGATACAAATATGTCTTAATTCTGCAGAAAAACAGTGACAGATAAGCCAGAATATTTAGTTGACCACCCTTTCTCCAGTATTCCATAATTTTAGAGTTAGTATATATAATTAGTAGGGGGAGTGTGGTGGTGGGGGGTTCAGGGGGCTTGCTCCTTTGAAAACTCTGTTTTTGACTGTTTTGTGGTTGTATATGTATGATCGAGGGTATTCCCTAGCACATGCTCAGTGATGTATTGACATTTGCATTGCTGACCTTTTGTTGTCAGCTTAGTGATGTCAGCATTTGGGTTTTACGATTAATGTAAGTATAATGATAGATAGATAGATAGATAGATAGATAGATAGATTGATAGAGAGATAGATACATAGATAGATAGATAGATAGATAGATAGATTGATAGATAGATAGATAGATAGATAGATAGATAGATAGATAGATAGATAGATAGATAGATACATAGACAGACAGATTAGATAGATAGATAGATAGATAGATAGATAGATAGATAGATAGATAGATAGATAGATAGATAGATAGATAGATAAATAGAGATAGCTATAGCTGTAGCTATAGATATATACATATGGATGTACAGATTGATAAATAGTAGACCACAGGGAAAACTGGTACTTGTGAGCAACAAAGCTGTTGGCTGGGAATCCTAAAAAATCAGGGAAAAAGAACCATGCACTGTAGACAAGCTCAGATGAGACTTTAGAGTAATCAAGCAGATATAACTTGTTTAGAAATCAAAACCATACCACCTTCTGCCCTACATTGCCAAAGCTGCTCATGGATGGATGTGCAATATTTGCTCTCTGTCTCTCTCTCTCTCTATATATATATATATATGTGTGTGTGTGTGTGTGTGTGTGTGTGTGTGTGTGTGTGTGTGTGTGTGTGTGTGTATACAAATACATGCATACATACATACACACACACACCTATATATATATATATATATATATATATATATATATATATATATATATATATATATATATATACACACACACACACACACACACACACACACACACACACACACACACACACACACACACACACACACACACACACACTGTATATTGCTCATTGCTCTAAGAATATTAAGCAGGGTCACCTTCCTAGACAAAGTATGCACAGGGCTTGTTTATGTTTTATGGGTTAAATCTGCTGTTTTGAAGTACAGTAAGCAAACTGCTTTATGATCTTGTGGTCTGAAAATTTTCACCCACATTAAATTCTGTTAGTGAAAGCTCCAGCAAGACATTTCAGAATTAGCAGCAAGTAAATTAAAATTTTTTCTGTGAGATGCAATGTGCAGCATTAAACCTCAGTGTGCTTAGTTCAACAGTGATGGTACTTTTAACAAATGACATTTCCACGAGCATCAAAAACGACTAAGAGAGTAATTTGTCAGCATGGGAACTTTTTCTTTCTGAAATGGAAGCATAACTGTTTCGAAGGAGGCTTGTGAAACATGTACTGATTTTTTTATGATTATATTTTTTTGCTGGCCTTCATTTTGCACTTGACACTGTCAAACCCTGATTTCTTTTCTTGTCATTAGCTGAAGCACTGTATATTAACTATCACAAAGACACTGCAGATCTAGGTTCAAACCCTGCCACTTCTCTTTGGCTACTAAGTCAGTGACTAGAATAAGATTTGAAATCTTTTGGAGAGGATATCTGTCAGACATTTTCATAATGGAATACAAAAATTTCTGCTGTGATGGGCAAAGTCTGTGTTTGTAACGCATGCAATATTTAATTAGGGTAAAAGGCTTACATGATTGAAAAAACTCCATATCTGATTCACACAGACTGATGCAAGGTTATACAAACTTGTTTTGTGAACAATGAAAATGTAGGCCAAGGTTCTTTAGTACGGAACATTTCAAAGAATGCTATTTTTTTGCAAAGCATTTGATTAGTCAGTGATAAACGCAGCATTGCTTTTGAAATCTTGCGCTAATATCATGGTTTCATCTTCTTGCCGAAAGTGTACCTTGTGCTGCGTATACTGCATATTTGACAAATGCATTGCTTCTGAGAATGAAAACACCTTTACACAATGTGATTGCAGCTGCCTGATGCTTGACAAAGGGCATTCTGAGCCCAGGAATCATTCCTTCCAGATGATATATAGCAAGCTCCATTGCTCATGGGACTCTATTCTGTAGTTAACATGCAAGACATTAGCTACTTGTTTAGCACAGCTGTATACAGTTATTTTTCATGCAGCTGGATTGTCTGTAATTCTGATTACAAATACAGGAAGACAGTGCAGGGGAACATGGCTATTGTTGTTCCCCTCATCAAATCTAACCATAGAAAGCCCTAGGCAATCAGACATAACTTCTGTAGTATCAAGATAAATAAAGATAGGTACTACAGATTTGTTTGGTCATTTTGTTGCATTTTCTTCTTGCTTGTTCTTTACCTTTACCCCTTGTGTCCAAAGCCAGTGCCATCCCTTGACAATCCTGCCTTCATAGTTGTTACTCTAGTGGTGTACTTAAATACCAATGTATGGCTTCCAGTGATGACACTCCCACTTGTGCAGCACTCTTGCACAGCTCATATTAATCCATCACAACCTAAAGATCTGTTGTTGAGTTACTCAGCAGTAAGACTTTTGAGTTTATTGGCATATTGGTAAAAGTTTATCATTAAAGTCCATCAATGTCCATATTCAGATGCAACTTAGATCTATGAACTGGAAACAGACAATTTACCTCAGGACAGCCTCTAGTACTACTAATGGACAGAAGCAGCTTCTAAATGCTTTTTCCCATGGATGGTTCCCCTTAAATTCTCATTAGGGGTAATATATAATTATTGACCATAGGATGGGTAAGACCAGTCTATAACCAAATGGGTAGGTTATTTCAAGCATAAAAAGGGAAACTGGCTGGGCTTAAAATGGCCGACAAGTGCAGCTAGCCTAGTACTTACGTGTGAACCCATGAACCTATTAATGGCCTTTCACCTCCACCAAATATGGTAAAGCCAATCATTGTTGAGGCTTCCTATATCTGTGCCAGTGTCCTCTCTGTTTAGCACATGCTCTAAAGAAAATGAGACACATTATTTAAAACTGTACCTTATGCCCATATTCTTGAAACATCCCCTTACTGAAAGTGATATATACTATGAGATTGTAGATTTACATTGAGAAATTCTATGTTAACCTCTAATAATTTATGTAAAGTAAATGCACCATGATTTGTCATATATACTACCGATGTTAAGTTTGAGATCAGTGAAGCAATGTTGATTTAAAGTCATGCATCTAAATACTCCTTTAAGTTTTTGGAAATAAGCAGTACAAGCAATGTATATCATCATGCTAAAAAACATTGCTGCAGTAGTTTCTTACTTGGTGTCCATGGTACAATATGCTTCCATTTGCATGATACTATGGCCATTGTTAGAAAACACTTGTGGTAAGAAGAAATGTATGTTGCTCTGCACAGGTACATACTAAGAATACGTAATATAGTACTGTAAACTTTAGGAATCCATGAATCCCTTTATAGAAGTCTGGCTTTGCCAGTTGATATTGAGTTTGCGATGAGAGATGAAAAAAACTGTTAACAACTTTCTTGCTGTTCTGCTATTTTTTCTGCTATTAAAGTTACTGTCTTACTTGAAATGCTGCTGTCACCTGACATTATTATTACAACTAACGAAGATGACTGGATAACCGTAGGTGCACATCATGACACAGTGCAAGAACCAGGAACATTTTTTCAGAAAAGATCTAAAAATGTAATTTCAGACCAGAAAACTACACCAAACAGTTCAATGAATGCTACCAAGCTCAGAGATGGTCGTTTTTACTGAAAAATAGTAGTTTACCTCACAAAATAGTTGTTTTACCAAATATGAGTTTTGTAGTCTGAAGTAACTAATACTTCAGCATCAGAAGGGTTTTAGTACAAAATGACCAATCTGCTGAGTGCATGCAGGTGCTGTTGTTGTGGTCATAGATGATGTACTTGTGTTTGATCCTAATTAAAAGACACATAATTTGAGGTTATCACTCATGCTCCAAACCATTAAGAATGCAGGTTTGAATCTGAACAAGGATAAGTGCTATTTTGGAAAGTCTAATATTCAATATTTCACTCACAGCATAAGTGCCCAGTGCTGATACTATATTATATTTCCAGTTACTGCTGAAGTGCTGAAGCACTTTTTTGTGTGGTATTGTAATTGCAGTGTGAAGCAAAACACTTTTTTTTTTCCTTTGGTACTCACTTTGGAGAGAGAAACTTTTTTTCTTGGTTAGAGTTGAGGGAGCGGGCCCAGATATGGGAACTTCACCTGGTGCTAGATAACTTAGCTATGGCTCTGGGTAAAAATAATGGCTTTGTAATATTAATTGCTTAATTCTGTGCAACATTATATTATCATTAGAAGTTGGTGCAAAGCTGGTTAGAAATCAGACTACGAAACGTATTTTGATAATCTTCTTCTTTCAGCTTTTCCCAGTTAGAGGTTGCCACAGTGGATCATCTGTCCGCTCATGATTGGCAGTGGAATTTTACGATGTCGAGTTGCCAGCCGGATGCCCAACCTTCCACAGAAGGGACACACATGCACACACTCACACCTACGGCCAATTTGGAGTGTCCAATCCACCTACTACATGTCTTTGGGATGTGAGAGGAAACTGGAGCACCCAGAGGAAACCCACGCGACCACAGGGAGGACTTGCAGACTCCACACAGAAGGCACCCCAGCCGAGAATCAAACTGGAGAACCTCTTGCTGTGAGGCGGCAACGCTAACTGCTGCACCACCGTGGCTGCAAGATGCATATTGCCCCATAAAAATGGACAAGCACTCAAAAAGATTCCTCTGCTTTCAGCTAGGGGCAGTCATTACCAGTTTAGAGCCCTGACCTTTGGTCTCACCACTGCCCCCAGGGTGCTAACCAAATGTATGGTGGCTGTCATGGCTCACGTGAGGATATGTGGATTCTGGGTGTTTCCTTATCTAGATGACTGGCTCATCGCAGCCGTAACCAGTCATCTACTGATTTCAATTTGATTTCATTGACTTCATCACATGCCTGTTCTCTACCCTGGGCATTACAGTCAACTATGAAAAGTCTCAGCTATCCCCCACCCAAGACTTGGAATGCATAGGAGTTGTCTCAACACAGTTTCATGCATAGCTTTTGCACCCTTCCACAGGCTCCAAAAGATAAGGTTGCACATTAAATCCATTTTACCAAAACACAAGGTGCCCAATAGGCATTTACCCCAAACCATTTTAATCATTTCTTTTCGAAGTCAAGTCTTCATATAATGATGTCATTTATTTCACCCAAGTTCATTTGCTTAGTCGAGGTGCCATTCTAGCCAGGTTCTGAGCACTTCATGAAGATATCCAAATATACATAACTGCATATTTATCTCACTTCAGTATTAATCTGCAAGAAAAAGACAACTCATCCACAAAATATATTCGCAATTAGTTTCACTTATCTAGAAATTAGGCATGAAACCAGCAGCGGGCTTTTTATAGTTATATTTATTATTATTCTTGTTTACTGTATCAATTAATAGAGTAACAGAGTAAAAGTATCCCCCTGTACTTTATGATGTGGAAATGCACATCTGCTGTAAAAATACTGCAGCTTATATGATCAGCAGTATAACTAGTGTGAGGCAAAGCAGGCAGCCACATAAGGCACAAAGTGCTAGGATCTGCAGTTTGTCAATCTCATTGGTATTGCATTTGCAGTCAGAACAGAGTGTGGTAGCTTTTTGTCAATGGTATTAACTACAGCAAGCAGTTTGCTATAGTTTAAAAGTGAAAAAGACATTTTCCCCCTTTTTACCTGCACAATGAAGCATTCCATGCATGTATAAACTGTAGCAAGTGCTTACTATGAATGGTGCAGTTTGCTATAACTACAATTTAAAAGGAGAGCTTTTTTTTTTACTTTTCACTTATAGAGAAGAGCTTTTTATAGGGGAGGGGTACAGATCAACAGATGGCAATGGGTGGGTACAGTTTTGCTAGTTACACCCCTGTAAAAGATAAAACTTGATATAAATAATTTTGCTACTATGAATTACATTTTGTGATAAATAACTGGTACCTATGTGGTATGAGTGTGTGTTCATCCTATGATGGGTTGGCTTCATGTCTAGGAAGTTTCTGTGCTTTGTATATGATGAATGCTAGGACAGGCTCGATCTGTTCCACAACCATCTATTGGCTTAAGCAGGCAATCACCAAATTAATGAATAAAGGGTATATTTTGTTCCCCTGGTCTGCTTTCACAAAAGTCACCAGGTCATTTATTAAACTGTTCAACATTATTATAACCAAGGTAGCTTATTGCAATGACAGAGGAACCAGCTTGTACTTCAAACCTGCTGTTCAGCCTGTGTCAAGTAGCACCAGCCCCCCCAGCAGGTTTGTTTAACCTCAATGCCTCTCTGAACACCAAATCATTATTAGGGCACAGCATCTGAATGGCTCTCATCCATATCAATGGAAATGCTGATTACTGACTGCCCCTTCCATAAAGAAAAGGGGAGGATGGTGGACAAGCTCGAAAAGTTGCTCTGCCAAAAATTATAGTGGCTTATAAAAGTACCCTGGCTAAATAAATTGACTGGGAGATGGCACCCCCTTCTTTTATTCACTGACAGCCTCAAGGACAAAGTTCTCCACTGGTGAAAATCATTTGTTCCTCAATCTGTTCCCACAAAATACACCAATCCAGCATAGCTATTGTGATCATTTTCTTGAAATAACACAGCCATTTATGTAATTGTTCAATATTATTATAATCAAGGTAGCTTAATGCAAACTGCACCTCAAACCTTCTGGACAGCCTGTGTCAGGTAGCAAACTAACCATTCTTCATCGGGATTGTCTGACCTCAGTGTCCCTTGGCACACCAAACCATTATCAGGGCACAGAGTTTCAACTTCTCACTCACCCTGACTAGCATGCTGGCCAAGTGGCCCAGAAAAGCAGGTGGGATGGAAAAGGAAAGGCCACTCTGCAACCACCCACCATGCAGCTCAAGCTGCCTGTTTTGCCCCTTTTTCTAGCCATATCCTTAGAAGATGACCACCCAGCAGGTATGTATAAAAGGGGAGAGGAGGGGCTACATGAACTAAAGGAAATGCAATAGAATGTTCAGAGGCTTCTCTGTTGGTAATACCAGATAAATGAAACACTACTTCAAACTGCTGAAAACAAGGTCCCTGGCACTGCAAGCCATCAATGGATGGATATGGCTGTAACACAGCCACTGTAACCTGACCTCAGTTATTCTCACCTTTGTGGCAGCCAGGAGCTTGTCCTTACCAATTTTCAGGCAAGATAACATCAGTGTAGGAAGCCTCAAGGTAGAGGATGCTATCTTCACTTTCAAAGTTAGGAATACCATTGCCTTGATTTGGCCCTCTCTCTTGACCTCCACTAAGGGAGCACCAAATTCATAAATCAACTGAATGAACTGCTCCATAACTTTTCTGGCACTATCAGCCTCATTCCCAGTGATTAGACAGTTGTCAGAATAATAGACTGCTGCCTGTCAAGGGGCTGTCTACTGCCAGCACCACTGGAAGGCAGTACTAATTGTTTCAAACACAATAAAAGCCACCACACATCCGACGGGCATAGTCATGTCAAAGTAAAATTAAATATCAAAGTGTATTCCTTAGCAGGAGTCAATCTGTCTGTGAATCTGCAGCAAACAGAAAGTAGCTTCTATGTCTAATTTTGCTAACAAGGAATTGGGAAAACTCTTAATGACACTGATGCATATTGGACTTGAGCATCCTCCTGTCTGTTGCTGTCATTGACTGAGGACCCTAATGGGAATGACAGGTGATGAATCTATCTGTATTTAAGCTCTTGTTTCTTGGGTACCAGCCTAAATGGGATACTCTAAGGGAAGAAAATGGGGACACTAAAAGAGCTCTCAATCCTGATGGACACAATCTCTTTGAAAAGTAGGCTTCTGGCAATATCCTCCTTGCCTGAGATGGAACAAACGTTACGTCATGATTTAAAAAAATGTGGCCTGTAATTTTATGGAAAAACCTGCTGAAAAACCTGACAATAGTTCAAGCTTTGAATGGGCATTGGAGTTATCAACTAACAACTTACCCAATACCTTCACATTAATCAGGGAGTTGGATGGACTACTTGGGGAATGCCCCAAAAGGAATTACTCCCTCAGGTAATGCAAAAGGAACCACCACCCTCCACCATGAACTTGGGCATGAAGTGGGTTGTCTAGAATTTCCACCAATACTCCCCTAACCAATTCCTGACCTTCCATAGCCCAGCATTTCACTGTGAGGTGAACCTTCCTGCACATACCTCTCAACCTCTTGGAGCACAAAGTCTGGACAGAGCATAAATAGCGGGGGGGGGGGGGGCAAAGGCCCAAAAATAAGTAAAATTTTTAAATATTGCTCTTATAAACCTAGAAAGTTGATAGAATAACAGGTTTTGCATTAGCATGAATTTTATGAAGGGTATGATGTCTGAAATTCAAATGTCTGTCAATATGTTTGACTTCGGTCCTCAATGATTTGCCAATAATTTGCCAGAAAACTAAAAGTTTATGAGGAACAGACTAAAAATATGAGGCAAAAGTCTGGACATTCTGTGAAAATCGGGATAGTTGAGATGTATGTTCCTGCAATGTGAGCACATATGCATAAAACGGGATGGCCAAATACACATATATCACTGTTAATGGCCCAACAAGACTTCTCACTGCCTCTGGACTCACCTGACACCATTGGAACTGTGGTCTTCAGTCTGTCTGTTATGACCCAAACCCATATGTCCACCTGCTGTTCCTCTCACTCAGAACCCTATTTGCTGTCTTCAACTTTATAAACCTCTGGTTAGACTAGAGCTATGTAAGTCCTTTCCTGAATTTCTCAATTAGGGGAGGACCTCATTGCAGTCTTTCTCCAATATGACAGCCATGGTCAGTATAAAATCCACTACCCAGTTATCCCAGCTGTGGACTCTGACATTACTCAGCTGACAAAGAAGACACCAATTCCCTAGCTCCAGCCCAGTCTGAGTCTATAAAATGTTGTATTCCTTCACTGTCAACTAGCTCAAAAATATCAAAATATTCACCCCTAATTATCTTATCTTTGATTGGTGTTGGAATTTGAGCTGTAAAAGCCAACCCTGAAGGCTCATTAGCTGTATCATAGGTTCATAGGTTGTTACTAGGCTATTGACCATTATGGCTCTCACAAGCCTAGTCATGTACCCCAAACCATTTTGGTCTTGAGTATCATGAGTGTTTGTGGAGGAGGACATGTTCATAGGGAGGTAACTAAGGACCTCCATAAGGGACATGGTGGCCAGACAAGGGGAAAATTTACAATTTCCCATCCAATTGTCAAGATTTCATTTGAAAAGGGTCAGAGGTAAACTCTGTTTTACATGGATGGAATGCCTAATCCTTAGTGCAGGGATTCTTTGGGAGAAATATGTCTCTCCAGCATGTTTTGCTTATGTCACAAGTGAAGTTCAGATCCCTGGATCTAGTGTTTCTGGTACTGTTTGTTTTGCACATTTACAGCAGATCTATCAGGGATGAGTCTAAAAAAAACCTGTAAGCAGGCAAAGATCCCCTCTTAGCAGTGTATAGGAGAATGAATATAGAGACAGAATCTTTAGGCAATCAGTGTAGGACAGGATATTTATGCCCTGAGTTCTCTTGGTGAGAAACCTTTGTGGACGTTCCAACTTTTGCAAGTATCTGGTTAGATGCATGCCAAAAGGGGCATTGTATTCAATGACAGGTCTGAAAAGGGTTAAGTGGAGTGGTACTATAACTTCCTTGGACTGGGATGCCATACCTTTAGCTTTGAATTGGGTGAATATAATGATTTTCTTACTTTCTTATCTACATGTCGGTCAAAGGCCAGATTGCTGTCTATATATGTTCCCAGATTCCTTACTACCTGGTCAACTCTTAGGGATATTTTATCACTGGAGTAATTACCTTAGGTTGACAGTTTCCCAAAGGGCATTATAATGCATTTTTTGGCACTGAATTTTAGGTCATGGCTTTTGTGCCAGTCATTTGTCTATGTTAAACTCTCCTGCAAGATGTTGATGTCTTGGGGGGAATCTCTAATAGCTCCCAATTTACAGTCATCTGTGAACTCAGTGAGCAAGAGACCTTTAATGTTAGCCTTGACTTCCAAGAAGTAGATACCAAATGGGAGTGAGTCCAGCATGGATTCTTGGGGTACTCTACTGGTGACCATTCTCTTGTAGAAAGTGGTCTCTCACCTATCCTGACTTCTTGTGTCCTGTCTTTGAGCCAGCCAGCAATCCCGAGAGTTATGTAGGGATTTATGCCTAGCTCAGAAAGCATATCAACAATGCCTGAGTGGGAGTATTGTATTGAATGCCTTGGCTAGGTCAAGATACACACTGTGCACTGTTTTATCCTCATCCATTGCTTTGATGACCCTCTCAGAGAAGTCTAACAGGTTAACTAAGCATGAACCTCCCTTAACAAAGCCATATTGGGAATGGCCCAGTGTCTGTAGGTTACCAAAGTCCTTGTTTTTATTTCCATGATAATTTATTCCATGGCTTTGCAAATTAGGTTTGTTAGACTGATCGGTCTGTAGTTCCGTGGGTCAGTTGATGGTCTGCCCATGTGGAGGAGAATGACTGTTGAGGGCCTCCATTCTTTTGGAATGTAACCTGTTTCAAGGTTTTAGTTGAAGAGTGCCTCAGGTGGTCCTGATAGTTCATATTTTAGACTGTCCAGAATGTAACCATTGAAGTAGTCAGAACCCATGAATATAGTGAGTGCTGCTGTCACCTGCTCCCTGCTAATAGCTGGGGGTAAAATGCTGGAGGAGATTGGACCTTATGGGACTGAGGAGAAGTGGGGGGGGGGTGTGAAGCCTGAGTTGAATTTATCAGTCAGTAGAGCTGTTATGTCACCCTGATCAGTGAAGGTGGTACTGTTCACCACCAGTTTAGCACATTGCCATGTGTTGCCTTTAAGGTTCTGGACATAGCTGAAGAAGGTCTTAGCCTACTAGGTATTCTGACCTTGTAAGACTTAATTAGATACCTTAGTTTCTTGCTCAGTTGTATAAGAGAGCACTTGTCTTTAAGGGTGTTGCTCTTCCTGATTCTGGCCATGAGTTTTCTTCTTTTATTATCTACCCTATTTAGGTGAGGATTCCACCAGTGGAGTTTGTTTTTAATGTTTGTTTTGGCCTTACTTCTTTTAGGTACAGCAGCCTTTATGCAGTCATTTACTTGTTTGTATAGAGACTCTTTGAATAATTATCCATAGGTAGCTGTGATCACTTAATAGGATTTACTTTGTCATAGAATAATTCTTAATTGTTACTGGTTTAGCTGGGTTTTCCAGGTTGATTTGGACTTCAAAGGAATCATCTTTGTAATCTGACCTCATTAGTGAGGACGTGACATGGGGTTGGGGGGGGTGCAACCCTCTCCCATATTGGTGATTACCACATCCACTATGTTTGATTCTCTGGTTAGAATGTGCGCTATTGTTTCCTAGGTGTTTGTGTTAATAATGTCCAGGAAGCATTGTACCTGTGAGTCTGGGGCAACGTAAGTTTCCCAGTTTATAGAGGGGTAGTTGAAGTCATTCATTGATAGGGTGCTTGGCTGGATGGTGAGCACCTCTAGTAGGATTAGGTAAGGGTCGTGAGAATCTAGGGCATAGATGGTGACCTGCAGCTAGCCATGACATGGCCAGGGACCTTATCTATGATGACTTGCACATGAATGAGCTCCATGGTATCATCCTGTTTAACCAACTTATTAATGTATGTTTGTGTTTAACGTAGACTGAGGTGCCTCCACCTTTAGCCCCAGTCTGTGCTGCTGTTGGTCTAAATGTGTGGAAGACAATGTAGACTTGCACTGTCTGAGCACTTTCTACAGCCTTAAACCAAGTGTCAGTCACAGTACAGATGTCTATGTTCTCCAGGGTGAGTAGGGCTTGAAAGGTGTAGGCCTTTTTGTTTAGGCTCCTAACAGTGAGCAGAAACACATTAAGATTAGTTGGAGACTTTTTCATTATGTTGGTAGTTTTGTCTTTTTGGCATTGCCTAAAAAGGCTGTAATGGACTGATAAAGATTTTGCCAATATCTGAAAGACTTGGGGGGATTGTTGCAGCCCATCCTTGACAAAGCAATGTGGTTTGTTGACCATGTCCTCCCATGCTGACAGATACTGGGTGCCCCTGGAGTGATACCAGAAAGCAAGCCAATTATTAACATCAATCATTTTATGGTCATACTGAGGCATCATCCTTGGTGAAGGTAGAATACTGCTCAAAGCAAGGGTCATGCCTATCTGTGACACATATTTTAAGAGGTACATTGTGTCTCTTTTCATATAATCCAGTGAAGTATATCTCAGGTAATTTGCACCCTGATGGACTATGATAGAATCTTATTGGTACTTGGGATGCAGTGACTTGAGTACATGTGTGATATTGTGGGTCCTGGCTTCAGATAGACAACTAATCATTATCTCCTTCTTGTCCAGCCTGGTGAGTGGGGCATCTGTGTGTTGCAAATGGAGTCACCGATGACAAGAGTATTAGGTAAAGTATATGGTTGCCTTGGGCTTTGCTCTTTTGAGACCCATGGGTGTAGGCTTTTGTGAGATGTTTGGTGTTGCTTTGGGTGCATGTTTTAGTGATTGCTGAGGAGCAGTGTTGCTGTTAGATGGCTATAGAGGTATTTAAGATTTGGGGAGATATTTTTAAGCATCTCATCATAAGACAATCTGTGTATGTGTTGAGTGGTGTGTGTGTGTTTGAGGGATGTAGTGTGGGTATTCCTGACAACTTAATTTGTATGTAAGATTTTATACCTCCAAGGAAGCTGTGTATTAACATCTTTCAAATACATTGTAATTTCTTTATTGATTAACTGGTTGCCTGAGAACATGAGATAATTGCTACATTACCTTAGGATGCCCAAATCTACCAAGTTGGCCACAGAGGCATTTGGGCAATGCATATCCATCTTGTCTTGTCCTATAACAGGGTGGGCTGTTTTGGATTAAGGGATAGGTTTTAACAGGGGCTTCCTAGGGTAGTTTCTGGGGTTAAGGGAAAATGTTATAGAGTGCTAGAATATGGTAGTGCTAATCCATGTGCAACGTAACTGCTGTAAGCCTAATTCCACACAAAGTCACAATGTTTAGCAGGTTTCAGACCTAATCCTAACTTTACAGGGTAATTTTACTATCTAGGTGTTTGCTTCAAAACAGGGCTTTGCTAACTGCCGCTGCTCAGTGGGCAGCTCCATGCAAACTTGCCTGATTTATAGTAGAGAACAAAAACATGAAAACTGACTCCTATGCCCTCTATTCAATAAATAGCCACACACTGAGCAACCTCGTGTGATTCCCAGCTCAGAAAGACCAGGAACAGCAAAATCAGCTCTAAAGAGCAGATTAAAGAACAAGCAACTAGCAAACAAGTCCCTGGTTAATTCATCCTTCTGCAAGGTGATTTAGAAACAAACAGTACTAGAAAAGCCAACAAATAGAGAAATGACTATTTTTGACAAAAAAATTAAATAAATGCTTTAAAAATGCTCAAAAGCAGTAGAGATCAGTGAAAAAAGCAATACAACTGCACTAAATCAAGAAATCATTCATAACTTAGCCTGGATGTTACACAAACAATACTTACGGTCCTTCATGTAATGTATAGTCTACCACTGTAGCATTTGGGTTTATGTTGTAGAATCGCTGCTTTATATAGCAACATTCCAGAATAGCTTGTTTGCATGCATGCCATTTTTTCAGCAACTGGTGTACATATGCACTGATTTACTTACATATCTCTGCACATATTCTGATCAATGTGGATACCCCATTGTACCTTGAGATTATGAACATTCATTTTACCTGTGTTCCTGTGCTGTACTGTTGCTCACTAGACTGTCCTTCTTTGCTCAGTCATACCCATAGTCTGTTATATATATATATATATATATATATATATATATATATATATATATATATATATATATATATTGTTTTTTTTTCACTTTTTGCTGTATATTGACATGACAGTATACATGTGTATATGATACTGATTATTATTTTATGTAGCTGTGCCTCTTGCTGTTTGATGGTTGCACATTACTATGTGTGTGTGCATGTGTGTGTGTGTGTGTGTGTGTGTGTGTGTGTGTGTGTGTGTGTGTGTGTGTGTGTGTGTGTGAATGATTTGTACATGGCCATGTTTAGTGCCATCAGCAATGCAGTCTGCTCATGTGACATCCATTTGGCATTTGCTTCAATGTAGCTTGGATAGACTTAACTCTACCCTATGTGGTGTGCACATGCATTTGCGATATGTCCCCTTAAATAGTGTTGTCCTGGTTTATTGTTTGCCTGCTATCTTTGCTGGCATGTCCTCTTTAATGTGAGCCCATGTTGTGCACCTCCTTTCCCCTTTGCATGTTATACATTGATCTTCATTTGCATTATCATCCATTATCATACAGTTATATTGTTACAATGCCACCTCATGCCAACCTCTGGCCATTATACACATGCAGGACACATGCACAAAAGTTGCTGGCTATTGCTTGTATTATATCCTTGTTCCTGTTATACTTTTGTGTTATGTATTACCTGGAGTATTTGGTCGCAGTTCATGTGCACAGTCTGACGTTCCTTATATATAGCATTATTTATACATTTCCTACCATTTATTATTCCATGTCATTGGTATGTGTATGTGTATTGGAATTGCTTTCAGATAGGTTCCTGTTAGGTCAATAAAGTCACACATATATGTCTACACCTTTATGTTGCCTCTGACGTGGCATATGTCTGTGGCATATGCATTCCATTTCACATCTGTTCAGGTTGTATACACCTACTTGTGTTATTAGCAGACAGTTTGTTGTTTTGCTACAGTACTGATGTTTGGCACTGTGCTTGGTTGATTGCCTTTTGCATACATGGTGGAAGGCACTATTTTGTCCTCTAGTGGTCTTCTCCAGCACTTTGTTGGCTGCATTTGGCCATCAGTGCTGTTGCTTGGCTTGCACATGCACTGCTGAAAGACTACTTGCATATTGGATTCCATATGCAATGTGTGCCGTGATCCACATTTCTTCCACTATACCACGCACCTGCTATCAGTCATACACATTCAGGTGTGACTGTCACACAGTTTTCAACAAGGCAGAGCATTTTATTGCATAGGTACATATGTATTTTTGCAATTTACCATGGCTGGTATGCATCGCTACCATGTTTGTCAATTTTCCATTGCCCATGTTGTAGAGTGTGCTGTCTGTGTGCCTTACCTTTTCTTTATGTTTTTTTCCTCTGACCTTTATCTGTCATGTCTTGTGATATTTGTTTTATGTATATGTATGTATATGTATGTATGTATATATATATATATATATATATATATATATATGTATGTGTATATATATGTTTATGTATGTGTATATCCATCTATATATATGTATATATATATATATATATATATATATATATATATATATGTATATGTATGTATGTATGTGTATATCTACATATATATAATATGTGTATATCTATCTATATATATATATATATATATATATATATGTTTATGTATGTGTATATCTCTATATATATAATATGTGTATATCTATCTATCTATATATATATATATATATATATATATATATATATATATATACACCCGCTGTTTTGCTCTTTTCCTCCTCTTTCCCTGTCTTTTCCTTTCTTTCTGTTTTCCAAAAAAAAGTAAAAAAGGGGCCTATTTCCACTGAAAGATTGCCCGTGCCCCTCTGACATTCCTTTAGATTTTCCTATTCCAACAGACATCTTGTGTGCCCCTCTTCTTCACCCTACACCCTACCACTACAGTGGCTTTTTTATCTCCCTATTTCCTTGTGTGTGTGCATTACTTGTGTTCCCCATACATATCACGTTCCCATTGTTAGCTGCTGTTACCCCTAGTGCCCTTTGCCTTTATTAATTATTTATAAGAATTTTTTGCAGATTCCATTTGATTCTTTATTTTCCAGTAAATGTTAGTACATGGCCTACAGAGAAATCTGTAGTGTTTGTGAACCTATTGAATGCATTGCTGCAGATATGTATTCCTTTAAATGTCCTACAGCTTGCATTGGGATTGTATCATTTCCGTAGCTTTGGTACTGCACACCACTGTTTATAATACACTTTTCTTGAATTGCAAATTTGCTGTGACTACCAGATAGTACACCAATACTGCTGGGCAATTCTGTTTTACATCAAGATATTCTAGGTTCACTGAGGCATATTTGTATATTACAGACTTATCCACAATTTCTGCAGATATAGTTGAAATGTGCTGGATTCCTTGAATGTTATGGAATCTAGACCATTTTCTTATTATAGTGATAACAGTGAAATGCTTACAGTAATTATTAATAATTATTACTGATTACCAAAATAAAATATATGCTATGATAAATATTTTGTTAGATGATATAAGTGGTGAGGTGATTTTGCTAGAAGACCATAATTTTATCTTTGAGAAATATGACTCTAGTGCTAAACAAACATATATATTAACTGTCACTGCTAAGGTTTTAAAAACAGGATAAATGATTTAAAACTGAGAGACAAAGAAATACTAATAATTTATTTTATGCATATTATTCTTATGCTTTTGGGACTCAGACTTGTGTACATTGGGCCAGATTTCAAAAGAAAGTTTCAGGCAGTATAGCTTCCAAAGGAAGACGTCAGCTGATCAGCTGTGAATGTGTTTCCATAACGTATGCTGGAACAAGACAAATGGGAAAATTCAGTAAAGTTAACACAAATTTTTTTATTGTGTGCACATGTAGCCGCAATGTGTACATGGGAGCTAACTGTTTTAAATTCAGTAAACTTTGTGTAGCGGTGTGCAAGCATGTGCGAATAGGGAAACGTCTATGCAATGCAAATTTAGGCTTAAGTAGCTGAATTTCATGCAAATTAGCCAGGTAGAATGATCCAACAAGCTGGAATCCATCTATGTAGACTCCGTGTTCATGTCAGTAGTGTACTTGGAAATTTTCCATGTACAGGAGTCTACACTGGAAGAAGGGGGTGTAAAAGTCCACAGATATGGAAATAATTCCCCTGAAAAGGTAAGATCATATACATGAATGATCATATACATGAATACTCAAAACATACATTGTGGATGTCTGAAAACTTTTACTTTTAGGATATTTTGTGCTCAGTGCATGTGTTTGTGGAGTGCATCACTTACTGTAAATGGTTTGGGCATAGCTTACCATGTTCACGCACCCAGACCACCCATGTCATAGTCATGACTTAGCCAGCTATGAATGGAAACTGGATATATTCAATTAATAATATATAGTTGTGTATAAGCTATGTTGTGGGACGCTAAAGTGGGGTCTTTAAATCATGTCAATTATATCCTAAGCAGGTGAACTGCATCATAATTAGCCAATCCCACATGGTGGATCTATACCAGAACTGTATAAAGTAAGTATACAGCCTACATTCTGATTTTCCCTCAATACTCTGAACCATTGGAATAGAGACTTGGAAATTTTAAGAGAGATAATGCTAGGGGCTGCTGCAGCTATTCTACATCTGTATGTTCATAGGTTCCTAGGTGTGTACTAGGCTAATGGCCCTGGAGCCTTTACAAGCCTAGCCCATAGAAGTGCCCTGTCATTGTATCACCCGACATTAGTTCCTAGTGCCTCTATCAAGTAGAGCCACTGGAGTGATTCCCGGGGTGAACTTTCTTTTTCCATCCACTCATCAAGATTTCTCTTGAAGAAGGGCAGTGAGTTGCTCTGCTTGACATGTATTGGATGTCTATTCCATAGCAAGGGCAGTCTCTGGGTTATGAACTTGTCCCTCCAGCATGTTCTGTTGATTGTGGTAATGAGGTTGAGGTCTCTGGGTCAGACATGGCTTTGTAAGTCAAGCAGGGATCACCTCTAAGTAGGTGATATGAGACAGAGAATAGTTGGAGTCTTTTGAGTCTGTCCATGTAGGACATGTGTTTAATGCCTAGGATCCTCTTTGTGGGGTACTTCTGTGGCCTCTCCAGCTGTTGCAAGTATCTAGTGAGGTACATGCCAAATGGGGCATTATACTCAATGCTTGGTCTAATGAGGGAAGATTAGAGAGAGACAATGACCTCTTTCTTCCTGGATGCAAAACCCTTGGTAATGAGATGTGCTACTTTGAAGGGCTTTCTGACCACAGTGGCAATGTGGTGGTTGAAGGAGAGGTTGCTGTCAACCTGCATCCCCAGATCTCTTATAATGCCTTCAGTGTTCAGTGGGGTCCCATTGATGTGGTAATAAGTGGAAACTGAGTTTTTACCAAAGGAGATGATGACACATTTTTGACGTTAAGCTTAAGGTCATGGTTTTAACACCAGTCATTGGTCTCAGTGAGGCCTTTCTGTAGGATGTCTGCATCACTTGGGGAGATAATGATGGCTCCCAGCTTGCAGTCATCTGTGAACTTGGTCAGCCAGAGTCCCTTTGTGCTGGCCTGAACTTCTGAAAAGTAGATGCCAAACAGGAGAGGACCCAGGACTGATCCCCATGGGACTCCACTGATCAACAGTCTGACTTGGAGTCTGCTGCTTTCACATTGTGTGTTCTATCTGGTGAGCCAATTTGCAACCAACCTAGTGATATAGGGGTTGATGCCTTGTTTGGTGAGTTTATCAATAATTCCCGAGTGAGGAGTGGTATTAAAGGCCTTGGCCAGATCCAGGTAGGCTGTATGCACTGTCTTATCTTCAGCCACAGCCCTGGTGACTAACTCAAAGAAGCCAACCAGGTTGAGAAAGCATTATCTCCCTTTCACAAAACCAAATTCCATGGTGTCTAGAGTTTGGAGATTTCCTATATCTTTATTAATCAGGTCCATGATGATGTGCTCCGTAGCTTTACATAACAGACTTGCCAGGCTAATGGGGTGATAATTCCCAGGGTCTGTAGTCTCTCCCCCTTTATGGAGAGGGATGACTGTAGCAGTGCACCATTCAGTAGGGACAAAGCCTGAGGTGAGGCTGTGACTAAACAGAGCACACAGATGTGGCACCAGTTCACTTTGTAGTTCATGTAGAACACAGCCAAGGATATTATTGGGTCCCATGGAAGCTGTATTCTTGGCCTTAGACAGTGCAGCTTTAACCTGTGCTGCAGTAATGTTGGGTACCTGGCATTCTTCCGGCATTGTGATTAGTCCTTTGGGGGGGAGAGGGGTAAAGTTGGCACTGAATCTGTCAGTCAGTATGTTGGCAATATCTGTTGGCTCAGTACAGGAGGTACCATTGTGCAGTAACTCAGAGCAAATCCGGGTATTGCCGTGGAGGTTACTGATATAACTATGGAAGGCTTTGTGATTGTTTTTAGTATCTGCTGCAATTCTGCCTTCATAGCTGGCTTTGGAGGATTTGATGAGGGATCTCAACTTTTTGTTGAGGCTAATAAGGGAGTTTTTCCAGTCTTGGGACTTCACCATTTTTTGCAACAGTTTCTTCCTTCTGTTGTAGAGTTTATTAATGGCAGGGGACCACCAGATTGGCTTCCTTTTTTCGGAGGAGAGCATCTTGGTTCTGCTGGGTATGGCAATGCATTTTATGTACATGTTTGCACAGTGCATTGATGTATGATTCGGCAGTCATGCAGCTATTTTACATTGGTATGGGTGCTGTGAAGTTAGCCACCTTAGTTTTTAGGAGCCCAAAGTCAGCTTTGGAGAGGTTTTTCAAGGTGGTTACCTTTGAGGGGCTGTGGGTGAGATGTGGATTTCCGTGGTGATTAGTTTAGGGCTGGATCTGACCAGAAAGGGATTGACTATTAGTGTAGAGCAATGGTTGCCCATGTTAGTAATAACCAGGTCAAGGATGTTGCTTCTTCTAGTGGGGGTCAGAATGAGCTGGTCCAGGGCATTGTAACTGATTTATTCTAGGAAGTGTTGGGCCAGTGTATTGGTGCTTGAGTAGTTTTCCCAGTTGATCGAGGGATAATTTGAGAGTGTTGGGTTGGACTTCGATAGATTCCAGGATGCTTAGGCACATGGAGTGAAAGTCTAGGGACATAGTTGGGGACCTATAGCAGGCTATGACCTGGATCGCCGTCCTACTCAATGCTAGTTGTATCTGAAGTATTTCAGATGTGTTATGCTGGGCTACTAGTCTAGAGGTGTGCATATCCTTTATGAATATGGAGATACCACCGCATTTGGAGCTTCGGTCCATGTTTCAGGGCCGAAAAGTATGGAATGAGTTATAACCTGATAGTGCAGGGGTGCTTTCTGCCACTTTAAACCAGGTCTCCATTACAGTACAAATGTCAATGTTCTCCATTTTGAGGAGTGCTTCAAGCGAGTGCATCTTGAGATTTAGACTTCTAGTGTTGAGCAGCATGACCCTCAGATTGCATTTATTTATAGCTGTTATGGTGGTAATTTGGTCTTTGGAACACTGCCTAAAAAAGTCACTATAGAGATGGCAAGAGCCTTAGCCAGTACCCGGAATCCCAGGGGTGACAGATGCAGGCCATCTCTGGCAAAGCATCGAGGTCTGTCATTCATGTCATCCCAAGCAGACAGATTCTGTATCCCCTTAGAATAACACCAGAAACTTAGTCAATTGTTGAAGTCAATCATTTTTTTGTTTGTACTGTGGTATAATTCTGGGTGATGGTAGGATACTGCTCAGGACTAGGGTCATACCTGCCTAGGCCACATAATCCAAGAGCTCCACCATGTCTCTTTTCATGTACCAGGGAGGTGCATCTCAGGTCATTCACACCCACATGACAGAGTCATACTTGCACTTGTTGTGGAGTGACATGAGTGCATATGTTGGTGTTGGATTCTGGCACCTGATAGACAACTGACTGTTACCTTCTCCTTATTCAACCTAGTGAATGGGACATATGTGTGCCTCACTATTGAGTCACCTACGATTAGTGTATTGGACAAGATGTTTAGCCTTAGAGGTTTAGGTTGACGACACACTGTGGAGGTAAGCTATGTGTCCTGTGGTTTGTGCTGTGTTGTGGTGATTGAGTGCGTTTCTGTCTTGGAGGTCTCTGCTGTTTGGGTAAATTTCCATTGAGAGCTTCCATGAAGGTGGGTGTGTGGTTTGTGTATTTATGTGAGAGCTGTGATGGTGGGTGCTCTGGAAGGCTATGTGTTCCATGTGGTATGGTGCAGGTGTTGACCTTCTCCTCTTCACCAGCTAGTTCGGTCTTGGCTGGAGAGTGCATAGCTTCCAATTTGGTGATATAAGTGCATCTCTCACAAGTCTGAGTGTTGGGAGGTAAGATGAGAGGGTTGTCTGTGTACATGAGGCATGCTACACTGCCTCAGAATGCCCAAGTGCACCAGGTTAACAGGAGAAAGCAAAGGGAACTGCCCTTTAATCATGCCAGGAGGGGTGGTCATAACTACTAAGTACTGGAGCTATTTCCATGAAGAATGACTAGTGCTGAAGGCACTTAGGTGTGCTACAATAATTGCTACAAAAACCTGTTGAAGTGCAAAGCAATTATGCTATTTGAAGTGCAAGAGAGAGAGAGAAAGAACTATCAAGATCTAAGGGAAAAACTGAAGATCAGACTTTCTGGCACCAGTAATAGTTTTCTTCAGCTTGGCAAGTGCAAACCTGCGCAAATGTGGGTTTTTAAACAAAAAAGTTTAAAGGGATGGAGAAACTGCCCAAACAGCCAATAAACTAAAATTTCTGGGCCAGAAACCACCCCTCTTATGGTAGGTAGGCTACCTAGTGCTTACCACTCCCCTGATAAGCTAGAAGGCTTCCCTCTAACACAGAAAGGCTTGGTGGTGGGGGGGCTTAGAAGCTTACAAATAATCTTGGATACAGCAAATTTGTATTTGGACTAGAATAGTTAGAGGAAAGGTGGGAAACAAACTTAGAACTTTTTTTTTTTTTTTTTTTTTTTTTTTTTTACAGAAAAGCAGCTAAAACAGCAGTAATAACAATTCAAATGCAGTGCAAGCTAGCACACTTGAATGTGTACTAATATTAAAACAAATAAAATGCAATTAAATTAAAAAACAACTAAGAACAAGAGCAGAAAGCAGTAAATTAGGAAAAGTCTAAATGGAGGCAATTACAGTATCTCTTTTTCCTTCTTTATGCTCTTGCAGTCTGCAGGATAACAGGATCAGTGGAGCTTAAACAAGTGCAAACCCGTGCAAATGCAGGCTTTTTAACACGAAAGTTGAAAGGGATGAATAAACTGCCCAAACGGCCAATAAACTACAATTTCTGGGCCAGAAACCACTCTTCTTGTGGTAGATAGGCTACCTAGTACTTACCACTCCCACTGATAAGCTAGAAGGCTAGATGTTGAAGTCAACTTTGCTGGTGCTGCTGACAGTAGGCCTAGGCAGAGAAGGAGAAGAGTGTTCAGGCTCAAGGTAACCTTCCAGGTGCTACATGAGCTGAGATTGTAGAGTGCTACAGGGTGGACAGGGACATATTACAAGAACTCACTGAGCTCTGCTGCCCTCAACTCAAACCCAGAGCTAACAGAGGGGAACCCATCTCAGTGAAAACTAAGGTATGTGCAGGCCTTAGGATACTAGCTACAGGTACTTTTCAAAGACCAACTGGGGACATTATGGGGGTGTCACAGGCATCGGCATCCAGGATACTCCACCAGTTCTTGATGCTATGCTCCCACATGCCATTGAGCACATATCCTTTCCCCTTTCCCCCAAGGTGACGGTCAGAAATATGCAACTCTTCTACCATGTATCACACTACCCTGAAGTACTGGGTGCCATAGATTGGGGTCTACTTTATTCTATCAAAACCAGGTTATGTCGAATGGGAGTTCATCGACATGTAATCAGTGAACCACGAATCCAGCGAATGCACAAAACCACGAAATTCGAAATGTCAAACTGTTTTGGTTGGCCCGTCTGAGCTACAGATCTGTAAGGTAAGTGTGTGATAGTTATGGACATTAGGGTTAGGATTAGGGTGTGGGTTAAGGTAAGTGCATAGATAGGTAATGTAAGATGGGTAATGTATTTAACGTTTAGTGTAGGGTTTGAGGTAGGGGTTTGGTTAGTGTATGTGTATGGTTTATTTATTTTGTTTGGGTATAGCTCCAAAGGGTAAGTGTGCGGTAGTTACAGACCTTAGGGTTAGGGAGGGGTTAAGGATAGTGCATAGATAGTATTGTATGTGGGGTTTGTATGTTTGTGGTTTATTTATTTTGTTTGGGTGGGTAGTATGTTTCAGGCGGTGGGGTTGGCCAAGTATGACAATTCGGCATTTTGAGTTTCGCGGTTTTGTGCGTTCGATTATTTTGCAGTTCGGTGTATATGTGTTGATGGAGTGGTGTTTGACGTAACGCATTTATGTTTAAATAAAGTAGACTCCATAGATTGCACTCATGTACACATTAAGTCATCACCTAGTGAGCAGAGTAGAATCTATGTTAACCACAAGGGATACCACTCCATCAACTGCCAAGTCTTGTGCAATGCCCAGGGGATTATCATGAATGTTTGTGCTGGCAGCCATGGCAGTTATCATGACTACCATATCTGGCATGCATCACAGCTGTACCAGATGTTTGCTAGGGGGGACATCCCACAGACCAATTTACTGGAGGATGCTGGCTATGCCCTGGAACCATGGATGATGACACCCATAAGAAATGGAAACACACCCATGGAAGAATGCCATAAT
>NC_056728.1:474176629-474346629 GCF_019279795.1 Protopterus annectens
GAGGGTGTAGTGCTTTTAATTTTTTAGTGCTGACTTGTATAATTGCTTTAGTGAGCAAGTGCCAGGCTTTAGAGTGGAAATAGGGTGTTTATTATGAGAACTAGATCAGTTCTAAGGGGAAAAAGTAAAGAGCAGACTTTGTGGAGCCGAGAATGGTTTATACCTAATTACGCGGCACTGCCCGATGCTGCACTATGCGCAAAATCGCGCAAAGCTGCATTAAAGTGGGTTTTATACAGGGGGACTTGAAAGAGCAAGAAATTGGCCCAAAACGGCCAATAGACTACCAGATTCTTGTGCTGGGAACACTCCTCCAGGGATAGATAGGCTGCTCCAAGCTCCCCACTGCCACTGGTGAACAAAGAAGCCTCCCTTTATCCAAGAAAGGAAATGGGCAACACAGCAACATTCCAAAAGTCCAGAATACAGCAAAGCCTGTATTTGGACTACTCTAGGTCAGGAAAGACGGGAAACAAGGAAATTTTTTTTTCTTTTTTGCAACAAACAGTAGAAAAATATAATAAATATGTAACACAGGCTAGCACACTTGAGTGTGTAGCCTCAACAGGTAAATGCAACAGACAGGACAAACTTTAAATTATAAGCGCAAAAGCGCGCTAAAGCTGGCACATCCCTAGCTACCTTGCCTACTGTCTTTCTCTCTTTGTGCCCTTTTTTCACCACTTTCCTATCACCCCTTTTTTCTTTTCTTTTAAAGAAATTAGTGCAGGGGTAAGCGGGAGTAAGCACTTTTAAGCAGCAGTGAGCGGGTTTCAGCCTGGTTTTGTGGGGGTAAGCACTGTCATACCACTGTTTCATGTGAAGCATGTCCAATCAGGGATGCAATGGCAGTAACTCTCATCACTGTCACCGTGTACTGACTACAATCCTCACACTATGCTTCTGCAGTTCACAGGTGTGTGTTCTGTGAGTAACACAAGAAACAAATGGTTCCACACACTGACCAGTCCACAGATGACTCTACAGATGGGGGGTTTCTTGTCGGTTATTAAAACACGCAGACTAGCCATTACCACACACAACCTGTTAAATTGGCAGTAGTCTGAATGAAGCATAGCTACACTTACATGCTGTAGTCATGTCTGGCACATCACCCTTCTTTCTTTAGGCTATTTTCCACTCTGTATGTTGTTTGAGGAATATCCAGATTTCATCTGTGATGCTGTTTACCAAACACCAGATCCAGGTTCCACTCACAGCGACTGTCATGGGCAAACACCAACATGATATTCCTAGATATTGTACTGTGTTTCCATGCAATTGGCTATGGGGATGTAACCACAGCTGTTCCACATGCAATCAGCTAGAGGAGGACTGCAATAGGTGCAGAGGCCATCACCTGATCATGACCATCACTTACAAAACACAAGCTGCTGCTGAGCAGGTGTACATCTCTACACCCACCAGAGAGTGTGTGGGAGTGACAGACAGAAGCAAAATATACCAGAGAAGGGCTGGGAGACTAAAATCTAAGCATCTTCTGTCACACACCTACCAGTACAGGGGATCAAACCCCTGACTGACTAGCCATTACTATTACAAGTGCATGCAGTTACTCCATGCAGACATGTTGGTGTGCTGTAAGATCATATAGGTGTGCTGGTGAGCGACATCTGCAACAGAGATATAGTAGACATACATTAGGTGTAGCACACATGGCTGTCGACATGAACAGATGTCATTGTCAACACAACCGCACCCTCTAAGGGACTCAGATACATTGGCACTCTTTGGCAGGCTCACAAATACACTTCCTAACTACTTAGTTTGTCACACTACATTAATCCACAGGTATTACATGCATCACAGGTGTTATCCTGAGGTTATATGGGCTAGGGCATGTGAACATGTCTGACATCAGTCAGTATGCCAATGGGAGTTATACTGGGTGTGACCATTGTTGGGAACATCATACCCCACATGCAGACACAAGGTGCCAGTACTGACATGCATGTGTGCATTGCTTCATGGGTGTGTAGTGGATGGCAATGCAAGAAGCTGTACAATGCTGGGTTAGGGGTAATCCTTGGCATCAGGCCACCTGACAATGGTCTGCAGTGTGGTTCAGGGGTGTAGTGTCTGCAATGTCCTCACCAAGAATGATGCCACAATACAAAGACAAGATGACCAGCTTTAATAATTGGCTCAAATACTGGTGTCATTCTAGGGGGATCCAATGTCTGTCTACTTGGGATGACATGCTGGACAAACCACGCTGCTTCGCAAGGGATGGCTTGCATCTGTCACCACTGGGCTTCCGGATATTGGCTAAGGCTCTTGCCTCCCCCATAGTGCCTTTTTTAGGCAAGGCTCAAAAGACAAACCCACCTCCTTAGAAAACAAAAATGGAAAAAAATTAAGGGTAATGTTGCTCAATGCCAGAAGTCTAAATCTCAAGATGCAGGCTCTCAAAGCACTCCTCAGTATGGAGGACATTGATGTCTGTGCAGTAACTGAAACCTGGTTCAAGGCTCCTGAGAGCACCCCAGCACTACCAGGTTATACCTCGTATCATGCTTTTCAGCCCCAAAACTCGGGCCAAACCAAAAACGGAGGGGGAGTGTCCATATTCATCAAGGACACCCATACCTCCAGGTTAGTGGCAACACATGAAGCATCAGAGACCATCCAGGTGCAACTAACCATAGGCAAAACTGCTATACAACTGGTAGCATGTTACAGACCACCCTCCCAGTCTCAGGAACCCCACTCAGCCTTCCTGAAGACATTGGAGGATATGAATGTCTCACCAAACACCATCATATTGGGAGACTTCAACTACCCTAACATAGACTGGGTGCATTATTCTAGCCCAAACACCCTAGCCCAAAGGTTCCTGGAATTCATAAATTCAAATGCAATGGAACAGCTAGTCACCTCTCCCACAAGGGGAGATAATATACTAGACCTGATCATCACAAACATGGGGACAAAGTGCTCCACACTGGAAGTATACCCTTCACTAGTGAGATCTGACCACAAACTAATCACCCAGGATATACATATCTCACCTCCACCCCCAACACAAAAGACTACAGTGAAAAACTTCTCAAAAGCCGACTTTACACTTCTTAAAACTGAGATGGTATCCTTTAAGCCCACTGGGACAGTGGAAACCACATCCCACAATGCAGAATCCTTCACAAATGCTTTCTACGGACATCTCCAAGAATGCATGGACCATGCAATCCCAAATAAAACCAAGACCCTCTCCACCAAGGGCAGGCATCCTGTCTGGTGGACCCCGACCATAAACAAATTGTATAACAAAAGAAGGAAGCTACTGCACGACAGAGCAAAATCCCATAAAGAGAAGGCATCTCTGATCAGCACTAATAGAAAGCTACATTCTCTCATAAAAACATCCAAGGCCAACTTTGAGAGAAAAATCGCTATGGACACTAAAGATAACCACAAGACCTTCTTCAACTATGTTAGAAACCTGGGCGGAAACTCTCAGATATGTTCAGAGTTAGTTCATAATGACAAAAAATACACTGAACCCACAGATATTGCCAACATTCTGGCAGACAGGTTCAGTGCAAATTTCTCCCTCCTCACCCTCAAAAGAAGAAATACTTATCCCAGCTGAATGTAACCTCCCTGTCATCTCAGATGTCCAGGTGAGAACCGCCCTCATCAAAGCTAAAAACACAGCATCAATGGGACCTGACGGTATCCCGGGTTGCGTGCTACGTGAACTCCAAGAGGAGCTAAACCCACACATAAAAATGCTATTTAACCTTAGCCTTACTACAGGATATGTACCTGAAAACTGGCGTACAACAACAGTAGTCCCACTCCACAAAGGAGGCACCTCTACTGACCCTGGTAACTACTGCCTCATAAGCTTAACCAGCCTGGTCTGCAAAGCTATTGAAAGAATCATTATGGAACTAATAAACAAAGACATTGGGGACTTACAGACACTTGATCCCACCCAGTTCGGCTTTGTAAAAGGCATATCCTGCCTTTTGAACCTGGTTGACTTTTTCAAAACAGTCACTAGAGCCATTGACGAGGGCAAAGCAGTCCATACAGCCTACCTGGACTTGGCTAAAGCTTTCGACACAATACCCCACTCTGGCATCATAGACAAGCTCAACAGCTTAAATGTAAATCCATATATCACAAGATGGGTGGCAAACTGGCTAAAGGATAGAACCCATAAAGTCAAAATCGCTGGAGCCATGTCAGACTGAAAGCCAGTGACAAGTGGTGTCCCACAGGGTTCTGTCCTGGGACCCCTCTTGTTCGGCATTTATTTCTCAGATGTGAAAGCAAACATGGGAGGGTTGTGGCTGACCAAGTTCACAGATGACTGCAAACTAGGCGCCATAGTCGATACACCAGCTGACACATACATCCTACAGAAAGGCCTCACTGAAACGGACAACTGGTGCCGGAGTCATGGCGTTAAACTAAATGCTAAAAAATGTATAGTCATCCCCTTTGGGAAAAACAAAGTGCCCACAAATTATCACATAGGCAGTAACCCACTGAGTACAGAAAAAGTAATCAGATTCATGGGGACCCAAGTCGATAGTGACCTCTCATTCGACAACCACATTGCCAAAGTGGTTAGAAAGACTTTCTACCTTGCCCACCTTATCATGAAGGGATTCACATCCAGATCAAAGGAGGTCATTGTGCCTCTGTACTCCTCCCTTATCAGGCCCATGATTGAATACAATGCCCCATTTGGTATGTACCTCACCCGGCACTTGCAACAACTAGAGAGACCCCAAGAGGATCAAGGGTCTCCAACATATGTCATATGCTGCCAGACTAAAGAAACTCCAACTCTATTCAGTAGCATACCACCTACTCAGAGGTGATCTGTGCCTGACATACAAGGCCATGTCCAATCAGGAATTGATGGACATGCTCCACCTCAAAAAATCCAAATCCATCAGAACCACGAGAGCTAAAGATTTGAACCTCAGCACAAATATGAATAGGACATGCTGGAGGGACAGATTCATAACTCAGAGGCTTCCCATACTCTGGAACAGAATCCCAGTTCATGTTAGGCAGAGCCCCTCACTGACTCTCTTCAAGAGAAATCTTGACGAGTGGATGGGAGATCGTAGGTTTACCCCAGGGGTCATCTCTGTGTCACTACTAGACAGGGGCACAGTAAACTAATTCTATTATGTAAGGGGGTCTTCACTGTGTCACTACTAGACAGAGACACAGTATTCTAAATCTATTCTGTACACTTTTGTACCATTACATGGGGTGGCGAAAGCCACATCACTATGGCTAGGCTTATAAATGCCCCAGGGCAGATAGCCTAGTACCTAACTATGAAACTATGTCCCACACAGATGGGTATTGTATTAACCATCCTGTCATCCTGGTTACTATCGTGTGGGGCCATTGCTTTGCAATGCATGCCATGACTGTGTTTGATAGTCCTTGATATGGACATTGCCCGGGATGTGCACTTCCCACATTAATGTACAATGACATGTTTAAGTGTAGCTGGTTTGCCTGGCACATGTTATGTACACAGACTGTTATCATCAGATGTCCTGGCCTGGTGTGGCAGGACCTGCTAATAGACAGCAGGTTGACCCTGCACCTGCATTGATAGCATGATACAGGTATTCCCTAGTGTCAGTGGCATCTGTCCATTCAGGGCATGTGTGTAAGGCATTGTTTGTCCTTTGTGGATCACATTTGATGGCACCACATGTGTTGCAGACATCCAGTGGGGAACATAGTGAAGGTGCATTGTCTGCAGTTATGTGCCTATTGTACTGGTGGACAGGGTGCCATGCCCACTGCAGCCCACTGCAATCACACCCTGCCTTCTATCGGTCAAGAATGTGCAGGGTACTAGCAACATAGCGGGATTTTCTAGGCAAGTGTGTTTGTGTATGACACAAGGGTTCAGACCGTATTCTGGGTAATAGTAGGGTTGGTTACTTTGTTCACCAGGCCTTTTTCCAGATGTAGGGGTATGGCTTGCCAACCCAGTCTCTTGGTTGATCAAAATCTGTAATCCTTGTAAGGTGGACATTCTGACACATAATATGGCCACCATATAGGAAAGCCCGCTCCTCAACATGTCCAGTGGTTAGACACTCACAACCATCCCCACACAGGCTCTGACTGACACACACACACACACACACACACACACACACACACACACACACACACACACACACACACACACACACACACACACACACATACCTGCCATGTCTTGGAATAGAACTCCTACCTAACTAGTTTATCACACTGCAGCATTACACAGTTATAGCGCACGCTATGGAGATTACTGGGTTACCCCATCCCCAAAGATGTATTTCACAAGGAATGACATCAGCAGGTTTACCAAAGTAGGGCATTTCAAATTTCCTGTAAGTGAGTAGCGCAAAATGCATTGCTCACAAAACAGACAGTGAGACACACACAACACATCCACAACTGACATGTGTGGGTATAGAACCCATGACCAAGGTCTATATCACACTACTGCATGGAGATGTTATAGGACACACCATGAGAATTACTAGGGAACTCATTCCCCAGAGGTGTATTTGACAAGGAATGACATCAGCAGGATTACCAAAGCAGGGCATTGTAAATGTCCTGTGAGTGAGTAGGCTATAATGCATTGCTCCCTACACATACATTGAAGCACACACAAAACATACATAACTGCCATGGTTGTAGATGGAACCCTACCACAGTTCTAAATCACACTCCAGCAGTACGCATTTACCCGACGAGCTACAGAGATTACTGGGTTACAGCAGTCCCAGAGGTGTATTTCTAGGTGGGGTGACATCAGCATCCTTGCCAAAGTTGAGTACGTGAATTGTAAGGAGTGTGCATACTCTAAAAAGCATTGTTCCCTTCTCAGGCAGACACACACACACACACACACACACTTGACAATTCTGGGATTAGAACACCTACCAAACTAGTTTATCACACTACAGCATTACGCAATTACAGGACGCGCTACAGAGATTACTGGGTTACAGAAGTCCCACAGGTGTATTTCTAGGTGGGTGACATCAGCATCCATGCCAAAGTTGAGTATATGAGCTGTAAGGAGTATGAGTACTCTAGAAAGCATTGTTCCCTTCTCAGGCAGACACACGCACACAGTTGGCAAGTCTGGGATTAAAACACTTACCAATCTAGCTTATCACACTACAGCATTACACCATTGCAGGATGCACAACAGAGATTACTGGTTTACAGCAGTCCCAGAGGTTTATTTCTAGGTGGGTGACATCAGCTAGATTACCAAAGAAGGGCATTTCAAGTGTACTGTGAGCTGTACATGTCTTTTAACTGTGTGTACCCGCTGCTTACTGTCACAAAAACACATGTACACCTGCCTTATTCAGTCCTAAACTACATTATCAACAACCCTTGCAGGTCTTGAACCCTGGACCATGCACACCAAGGTAACTGGACTTACCACTAAACCATCTGGGTTGTATATATGCTTTATGGTTTTTATAATACACATTTTACTACAGGTATTCCACAGTACTGAAAACAAATGGGACAGTCACTTTGTGTACATATGTACAGTACCCTTGAATGTACTGTACTCTGTGAAACAACATATCTACAACTGTTATAACTAAATACTAAATACATATATGCACTTACGGGATGTGTATATATATATATATATATATATATATATATATATATATATATATATACACACACACACACACACACACACACACACACACACACACACACACACACACACACACACACACACACACATATGTATATATATATATATATATATATATATATATATGCTCATATACACAGACACAGCTATAGCCATATATATATAAACATGTCTGAACACCCTTTGTGACACAGAAGGGTTCCAAATGAATTGATGTGTAAACAAAACAGAGGCAACTCTTGTATTATAACATTTAAATCTTAATCAGTTCACCAGAGAAGGGATGATTGTTGTGTATGTGGCGTTTGGGGTGGGGAATGATGGCTAAGGAAATATACCCTGGGGATTGTGGAATTTGGATGGGGGAATGATGGGCATGGAAATACACCCTGGAGACCACTTCTGTGTCACTGCTCGACAGTGGCACAGGAAAATAACATACCCACCAGTAGTCATTCTTGACTGTCTATTCCTTTCTATTCCTAACTATGTAATAATGTGTAGACTCCACTCACCACAGATGACTACCATGGTGTGCAGCATGTTAAAAGACATAACACATATGTATGCCTGGCTACAGGGTAGTCACACACACTTGCCAGTATTGTGCTTACACGTCTTGCCTATGTAAAGGTAACTAGTAGAGCAGTATGCAGTTGGGGTATGTGCCACAGATCCCATACAATTACACCTAATCTGATTCTGCGTCTGAGCTGGGTGACATCACAGGACTGATTGCTTGCAGTGGGGAGGGGGAAAAGGGTGGCTTAGCAGATGACAAGGATAAAGGCCAGTGTAAAAGGTGGTTTCTCTTTGGAAAGCAGTAAGACCCACTGTTATGACAGAATGCAGACACAAATACACACACAAAACCACACTCAACCATTTGCTGACACACACATTCAGACATTTTCTGACACACACCCACACCCACACACACACACACACACACACACACACACACACACACACACACACACACTTGCCAGTGGTGGGATTAGAACTCCTAAAGTGAACACAAATAGCCAGCATGTGGGAAACTCCTACCTATCTACAGATCACAGCATGTGGGAAACTACTACCTATCTACAGATCACTATTACAGTATTATGCAGTTATGAGATGTGCCACGGAGAGTACACATTTCAAGGCAGTCAGAATGCCCTTCTAAGATTGAGGACATCAACAGGGATACTGACAGTTAAGATGTACATAGCTGTAAACCTGTATGTTTAAAGTAGGAGTCTATTACAACTTGTATGCACAAACAAGACACATCATCTGCAGGTAAGACATAGGTAGGCCTGAGAGGTATAGTTGTAGCCCAACAATCCCTGAACCGGAGTATGCCCATCTGCGGAATGGACAACTACTATCACTATACAGGGTTATAATGGTCATGCTCATATATATAGAATCACAGGACTTGTTTGGATGCATTGACTCCAATTACACAAGGTGACAGTGGGCATGCTCATACACTTAGTAGCACAGGGCCGTTTGCGATGCACTCTGACTACAACTACACAAGGTTATACTGGGCATGCTCATACACTTAGAAACAAAGGCCTTGTTTGGATGCACTGACTCAAATGACACAAGGTGGCAGTGGGTACGCTCATACACTTAGTAGCACAGGGCTGTTTGGGATGCACTCTGATTCTAACCACAGAAGGCCACAGTGTCCATGCTCATACACTTAGATGTACAGAACACATTGTAATGGACTCCTATTGTAAACACACAGGTTTACAGCTATGTACATCTTACCTGTCAGTATACATGCACATCATACAGGTTTACTACCAGATACCTGTATGTGGCCCGTAAATTATATATCTGCATCTGTGCTGTGTGATACACATGCATACATGTACATGAAGTACTGCCATATATATGTGAAGTATACACAATCATGCATGTGTGGAAGTGACAGAAAATTGATTAACTCGGACATACAGATGATTGCAAAGTACAGCATGTGTCACACACATTGCTGCCCTGAAAGGCATACATTGATATCAGGTTGTGGACAGTGCCATTATACTTGGAACAGTGGCATGTACAAGCATAATATGTGAGCTCCATTGTCTAATGGTACTGAAGTGCAGGTGTCAAGATGACCTCTCCCAGCTGTGTTAGTAGTTGTCATTATTAGCAGGACCGCTCCACTAAGTATATCTGACATTGGTCATCTACACAACATCTGCTGCTGTCCGTCCTTTTAGATGTAGCATTTGATACCAAGCACAGTATTGCCACTCACAGTGATGTCATGGTACGAGTGGCAACTGCTTGACCAAAACAATGAGCCAATGTCCTGCTGTAATTATGAGGTTGTCCAGTGTCTGTCATTCTGGGATGACATGACTGAAAGAAGACAAGCCTTTGTCATGGATCACATGCATCCATGATTCAAGGGAGTGTGGTAATACCTAGGTCACATTTACCTATATAGTGTCATTCCAAGGCAAATGTCCTAAACACAGACTAACACCCTGACACCTACAAGACAATTGCATTGGATGCTTATGCTAACCAGTGCTAGACGTGTGACTTCGTAATCCATTTTCTCAATGTAGAACCTACAATGGGGAATACTGATATCTGTGCAGTGAAGAACACCTGGCTGAAGGCTCTGTAGTGCACAATAGCACTACCACCATATAACTCAGATCCAGACATGTGGGCCATAACACTGGTATGGACCACTCCAGCTGGTGGTGTCCACATATTCATAAAGGCTACTCACAAGTAAAGACCACTACTCCAACATAATGCATCACAGATGAGTCAGGTACAGGTGACAGTGGCAAAAGCTGCATTCTAGGTTGTATCCTCATATACATCCACCACCATGTCCTCAGACTACCAACACACATCCATAAATGTGGTATGAAATAGTATGATGCAACACCAAATAACTTTCGACTGGTGGACTGTACCTAGCCCTACATCAACTGTGCAAAGTGCCCATGTACTGACACAGTTGCATAATGTGTTATGCAATGCAATAATACCACTGTTTGTAACCAGGTCAGTTGTACACATACCAGGGTCCCTCAGATGTTGTCAGTATTAACACAGTTGACTGTTGCTGTACACCAGTAAACAAAACCCTCATGGTTGGATATGACCTAGATGTACCTGCCCTGGATATGTACATCCCACACTCATACAACATAAATGAAAATACCATAGCTGCTGTTGTCCTTTGTACATACAGGTGGCTACATTCATTGCACACATGCACATGGAAGATAGTTCCATGGCTGCTGAATGCTAACAGTACATAAGGTTTGATATCTATGTTGGCAGAGGTAATATTCCCCCTCTACTGATCACCCATGACACCTATCATATCATACAACAACCCATGTGGCATGTATGCCATTTGACATGTCAACCAAATGCAATGCCTACAAACATACCCAAATAACAGGATCATAGGACCTACACACATGGCCTGTATTGACAGACTCAGGGAAATACAGCTATGCTCTGTATGTTCCTGAGTTACTACAGGTGATATGTCCATGACATGTACAGCCATGTGTGACTCACAGCTCCTACATATACCCCATGTCAACAATTGCAAGCCATTCATGCTGTGTGCTGTCTGGACATTAACCTTATTACCACAATAGCCAGAACATGCTGGGGTGAGATGTTTATAAGCCACAGACCTCACACATGCTTGAATAAGTGCAATGTCTAGCTCAAACAGAGCACATAGGTTCATAGGTTCATAGGTTCATAGGTTCATACTAGGCTATCTGCCCTAGGGCATTTATAAGCCTAGCCAGAGTGTGTTTGGCTTTCGCCACCCATTTTAAATGAATTTTGCTATGCCCTTTTTCTAGGTTAGTATACTGTGCCTCTGTCTAACAGTGACACAGAAGTGATACCCAGGGTAAACCTATGATCTCCCATCCACTCATCAAGATTCCTCTTAAAGAGAGTCAATGAGGGACTCTGCCTAACCTGGACTGGGATTTTATTCCAGAGTGAAGGGAGCCTCTGGGTTATGAATCTGTCCCTCCAGCATGTCCTATTTATTTCAGTGCTGAGGTTCAAGTCTCTCGAGGGCGTAGCTCGATGGGATTTGGATTTTCTGAGGTGCAGCATGTCCATTAATTCCGGGTTGGACATGGCTTTATATGTCAGGCACAGATCACCTCTGAGCAGGCGGTATGCCACTGAGTAGAGCTGGAGTTTCTTTAACCGGGCAGCATATGGCATCTGTTTGAGCCCTTTGATCCTCTTGGTGAGGTACTTTTGGGATCTTTGCAGTTGCTGCAGGTGTCTGGTAAGGTACATCCCAAAAGGGGCATTGTACTCAATTATGGGCCTGATGAGGGATGAGTATAGAGGCACAATGACCTCCCCTGATCTAGATGTGAATCCCTTCATGATTAGGTGGGCTATATAAAATGTTTTTCTAACCACTTTGGCCACGTGGTTGTCAAATGAAAGATTGCTATCAACTTGGGTCCCCAGGTCCCTAATTACTTCTGCTGTACTTAATGGATTACATCCTATGTGGTAATTTGTGGGCACTTTGTTTTTGCCAAAGGGGATGACTATACACTTTTTGGCATTTAGCTTGAGGCCATGGCTCTGGCACCAGTTGTCTGTTTCTATGAGGAAGAGAAGAAGAGAATTTCACACTCCTCAAAACTAAGGTGGAATCTTTCAAAGCCCCCGGGCCTGTGGAAAATACGGCCCAGACCGCAGAATCCTTTATAAACGCATTCTATGAACACCTTCAGGAATGCATGAATCATGCAATCCCAAATAAAACCAAGACCCAGTCCTGCAAAGGCAGACGTCCTGTCTGGTGGACCCCAGCCATAAACAAACTATACAATAGAAGGAGGAAGCTACTACATGATAGAGCAAAATCCCAAAAAGGGAAGGCATCTCTGATCAGTATTAGCAAAAAACTATGGGCACTCATAAAATCGTCTAAGGCCAGCTTCAAGAGAAAAATTGCACAGAACACTAAGGATAATCACAGGACTTTCTTTAGTTATGTTAGGAACCTGGGTGGGAATTCCCAGATATGCTTAGAATTAGTCCAAAATGACAAAAAATACACCGAACCCACAGACATTGCCAACATCCTAGCTGACAGGTTCAGCACAAACTTCTCCCTCCCCACCAAAGGGCAAATATCTATCCCAGCAGAGTGCTGCCCCCCTGACATCTCAGATGCTCAGGTAAGAGCTGCCCTCTCCAAAGCAAAAAACACAGCATCAATGGGACCAGACGGTGTCCCGGGCTGCATCCTACATGAACTCCAAGAAGAGCTAAACCCAAACCTAAAACTACTGTTCAATCTCAGCCTTACTACAGGATATGTACCCAAAGAGTGGCGTACAGCAACAGTGGTCCCTCTCCACAAAGGTGGTGCCTCAATGGAAACTATCGCCCCATAAGCCTGACTAGCTTGGCCTGCAAAGCTATGGAAAGGATCATCATGGACCTCATAAATAAAGATATTGGGGACCTACAGACACTGGATCCTACCCAGTTCAGCTTTAAAACTTGGTCATTTTCTTTATAACAGTCACCAAAGCCATTGACGAGGGGAAGGTGGTCCACACAGCCTACCTGGACCTTGCAAAAGCCTTCGATACAATACCCACTCGGACATTATAGATAAGCTCAATAGCTTAAATATAAACCCCTATGTCACAAGATGGGTTGCAAACTGGCTTAAGGACAGAACCCACAGGGTTAGAGTTGCTGGCACTATGTCAGACTCCAAGCTGGTCACAAGTGGTGTCCTACAGGGCTCGGTCCTTGGCTCCCTATTGTTCGGCATCTACTTCTCAAAAGTACAGGCCAACATGGGAGGACTTTGGCTGACAAAGTTTGTAGACGACTGCAAGCTGGGCGCCATAGTGGAAAGTGCATCGGACACGGATATCCTTCAGAAGGGACTCACGGAAACAGATAGCTGGTGCCAGAGCCATGGCCTGAAGTTAAACGCCAAAAAATGTATAGTCATACCCGTCGGGAAAAACAAGCTAACCCCAAGCTACCATATAGGTGGCAATCCACTAAGCACAGAAGAGGTTATCAGGGACCTGGGGACCCAGGTTGACAGTGGCCTTTCTTTTGACACTCACGTTGCTAAAGTGGTTAGAAAGACCTTCTACATTGCCCACCTGATCATGAAGGGATTCACATCCAGATCTAGTGAGGTTATTGTTCCCCTATACTCTTCACTTATCAGACCAATGATCGAGTACAATGCTCCATTCGGGATGTATCTCACCCAACATCTGCAGCAATTGGAGAGACCCCAAAAGTTCCTCACCAAAAGGATAAAGGGACTCTAAAATCTGTCATATGCTGCCAGATTGAAGAAACTCCAGCTCTATTCAGTCGCATACCGTCTGCTCAGAGGTGACATGTGCCTGACATACAAGGCCATGTCCAACCCGGAATTAATGGACATGCTCCACCTCAAAAAATCCAAATCCACCAAAACCACTAGAGCAAGCGACTTAAACCTTAGCACGGATATAAATAGGACGTGCTGGAGGGATAGATTTATCACTCAGAGACTTCCTATGCTGTGGAATAAAATCCCGGTCCATGTGAGGCAGAGCACCTCGCTGGCTCTGTTCAAGAGAAATCTTGACCTGTGGATGGGAGATCATAGGTTTACCCCGGGAATCATCTCTGTGTCACTGCTGGACAGAGGCACAACAAACTAATGGGTACATTATTTTTTCATATAAGGGGTGGCGTAAGCCACAAAACTTTGGGCTAGGCTTATAAATGCCTTAGGGCAGATAGCCTAGTATAAACCTATGAACCTATGAACATGTCAAGTGTCTGTATGTGTGTGACATAGGTGTATATCTTTGTGAATGCCACAGTGTGTGTGTGTGTGTGTGTGTGTGTGTGTGTGTGTGTGTGTGTGTGTGTGTTTGTGTATATGTATGGCTGTCTGGTCCCTGGAGTGAGGCTGTATTTTACTTTAGTGAAATGATAAGACCCCCTCCCCCATCCACTTAATGCAATCTAGTATCCCTGTTGATGTCATCAATCTTAGAAGGGCATTCTAACCGCCTGTAAACATGTACACCCTGAGGTGAGGCTTGTTCTTACATAGCCTACTGATGAACCCCCCTCCCCACATACACTCATCGCATTCTAGTATCCTTGTTGATGTCCTCCATCTTAGGCAATTCTAACTACCTGTACATGTGTAATCTCTGTGGTGCATCTTGTAATTGAGTAGTACTATAATGATGATTTGTACATAGGCAGGGGTTCTCATCCCAACATGGCAACTGTGTGTGTGTGTGTGTGTGTGTGTGTGTGTGTGTGTGTGTGTGTGTGTGTGTGTGTGTGTGTGTGTCAGAGTGTGCGTTACTGTGTCTGTGAACCCCTGAGTGTGTGGGTATGTTACTGTGACTGTGAATCCCTGAGTGTGTATGTGTGTTTGCATCCTGTCATGGGAGCGGGTATTACTGCTTCCCAATGAGAAACCACTTTTACCCTGGCCTTTACCTTTGTCATCTGTTAAACCACTCTATTACCTCCTCCCCATTCCAGGTAACTATACCTGTGATGTCACCCACTATGGATGTGATGGCTCTGGCCACAGTAGCTTACTACACAGATATCATGCTCTTGGATCATTAGTTCAGTAAACATGTTTGAAACTTGGGAGATTAGAACTGTGATGTGGAAGTTACAAAGTGCATGCAGGTATTGTCATACAGACCTGTGAGTAGTCTACATTTACATATGGGACACTAATCACAAACACTGACATCTCCTGACACATGCAATTACAGCAGAAAGAGGAAGGCAGAACATCAAGATCAACATGCAGTTACTGTTGTTACACATGATACATATTGTCAAAAGTACAAAATGCATTCTAAAACTGTAGTACATGGTATGTCTGCTGCCTGTCAACACTACTCAACAATGGTAATCTACAATTGTCTTCCTAGTATGTTCGCCCTGTGCATCAGACCATATGAGAATGTCCCTGCACTGATGGTATGGATGACAGAGATGCAGCACAGGCATCATCATATGCACAGGGTGATAATGTTTGCCAGAGGCCTAGGCTGCACCATTGGATGACATCATGTGTGTGGGTTAGGCCTTTTATCTCATTGTGCATGTGTGGATGTTATGCGTGTGTGTGTGTTGAGGTGCCCTACATTTGTTACTGGTGTGTGTGTGTGTGTGTGTGTGTGTGTATGCACACAGGTCTGGCATGTGGCTGGCCTACACAGGGGTGTTATTGACAGCTGCAGACTGTACAGGGCAGGTTTTACAGTTCACGGTGTCCAGCCACGGCCACGTGACCTGCGCCTGCCAGTGGTTGCATGGGCACTACCAGGCAGAGGTCCAAATTGGGTACTGTCTGATGACACATGTCCACTGGAACCGTGTCCCTGTTGGGACCATCCAGGACCATGTGCACGTGGCCTGCTGTGTCCTGTTGTGGACAGCAGAGCACCAGCTGCACTGCTACTGCCACTATGGGAGCAAGCATGTGATGTATCATGTTCATGTAGACCTTCAACAGGTGATGTAGCTGGCCTACATTCATGTGCCCGACGCCTCACTCCCACCAGATGCTCCAGCACAGACATTCCATGCTTGAGGATTGATATGCCACGGTCAAAGACTCCCATCATGTCACCCAATCATCTATCCAAAACATCTGCAAGATGATGTCGAGCATTTGCAATTACCTGGATGTTGTCAGTTAAAGAATGGACAGCAGCCCTCTGAAGCCTCAGAACTTCTCTGTTGTGCTGTTCAGCACATGCCTGTGGCTCCATTGCAGCCTGAAACATGCATCTGGTGACACCAGCTGATGTGCTATGTCTTGCAGGGGCATGTTGGCCAGAAGTACTCCTACGAGCAGCCCTGGGCACATGCCTGTGTGTGACATCACCAGTCATTTGGCTGGGATCATGGTGTGCAGGCACACCTTCCATAGTCTCCACACATTCCTGTTCCATGCTACCACCCACCAACTGTCCTTTCTCTATGGCCACTGGTGATGGGGTATGTGTAGGCATGAGAACTGTGTGCGGGGATGCAGGGAATACAGGTGGAATGGCAACTGATGGCACAGATTCAGCCCCTGACAACCCTGCCTGTGCCTCAATCATACTTTCATCATCACTGCTAGAGTCTGTGGGGACACTAACATCAGGTGGACCGCAGGAGGGCAACACACCTACATCAACACCTATGAGGGGCAGATAAGAACTGTACATTACAAGTTATACAGCACAGTACAGACACACAGAAACACAGATACACAGACACACAGACACACAGACAGGCACACAGACACACAGACAGCGACACATGATATGGCACCCAATGGCATGCAACATGTATGTGATATGGCAGAAGTTATTCAGCTTAGACAATTATAGTGGTAGTTATCATACATCCCTGTGTTGCACACAACAGCATGCATGTGTTATAGCAGAAGGCATGCAGCTTACACAATTATAGTAGTAGTTAGCATACATCCCTGTGTTGCACCATTTGTGTTAGTAGGTCATGCCCCAAACCTGCAACACAATGCATGCACTATGCACCATTGCACCGCACTGCCATGTTTTGTGCAACATACTCCACATTTCAAAAGACCATTGCTGACCTGTGTACATCTGCCACTGATGCTTTGTGTTGGCCACTGCCCGTATGTGTGATGAGGACATGAGCAGAAGGGTATGTTGAGTGAATACTATGTTTGCCTGAGCCCTACCTTGCATATCTCCCCCACAGAAGTGCATGTCTGTTCAACATTATTCTACTTACCCCTGAACTGAGTCTACAGACAATGTGCATGTGGCTGTACACACATATTCGACATGGCTGTCTCTACTTTGCAATGGTGCCACAGACCAGCACAGGTTAACAGTACACCAGCCTGATGTGTGGCATATGACCTTGCCAATCACATGTAGTATGACATGTCTTCTGCTGACATGTTGAATGACATGCATACATGTTTAACAAAATGGTGTCCTTTCAAATATACAGTGAGGTAATGGTGTCTCAATGCAGGGACGTGTTATACTAACATGGACCTTCAGCTGATGCAATGTTGTCAGTCCGCCCTACAGATATACAATGACATACTGCACATTGAGCTGATGTGCATAGCCACTGCAGTGCATAATGTGGCTTTACTATTGCTACACAGTGTGAGTTACAGACACATTTCATAGCCATGACTGTATTCAGATACAATACATATCTAATGTGGAATGTGACTAAAATCACTGAGATGTATACACACTAAACCCTAATGTAGAATGTGTGACACAGGTCACTGAAGGGTATACAGATGACACCCTGCACATTTGCAACCATATTGCTGATGCCTGGCAACTATGCCCAGACATGGCTAACCTAGCAGTACTCCATGTCCCACATGCCATCTGTATACCTCACACACATGAGGAGCAAGCATGACAGTGATGTCTGACACCAGCAAGGTGAATGTACTGTATCTGTGGCCAGATGTGGTTGTATGTGTATATTGTGCAACACATGTATGTATTTGGATACTGCATAGGTGAAAGCTTTCATGTCATGACACACTCAAGATGTTCAAGACATGTTATGTGGTGGTTTGATGTCATGCCTACACAAGCTGTGCACAGGCCTGTATGATGTTTAGTGTGTCACATCTGCAATATCACCATTACACAAAGGCCATAGTTGTATTGTGTCGAGCCAATGTACAACAGGGTGTACACACATGTACATCCCTTCTACTGTGTGTGTTGCCATCATGTCTTTGGCCATCCTCCATGGCCATGTGTAAACATGTTTTGTCCAATGGTTGTGATGGGCATCTATTCCACATGTCAGTGTTGTCCCATATGACATACACCCATAGATGTCATATGCTCCACTGAGGACAGGATTATGCAGACAAAGGATGGTATGTTTGGGATGAGAGATATAATGTTTTGCAGGATAGTTAACCAGTGTTGCAGTCAGCCCACAAAATGTCATCGACATGAAAGATAGCACATGACATTGTGTGACAGTCATACCACCATACATTATGTATACGTGTGTTAAATGGCCACATGGCAGATAACATGCGATTAATATGATCTGTGCATTATCAAGCCTGATAAATAATAACAATCTCACCTGCAACAGGCTTCTATTGCTGCGAAATGCCAGAGGTACCTAAATAGAAGTGTCACTTCAGTAAGAGCATTATCCACACCTGTGTGATAGCTACAGGATGGAATATGCACATCTGTGCCTGCATAGAGTAGCAAACTATAGTATGTGGCATGTGTGCATACATGCCTTGCATATGATGTTATGTTAAATATTGTACAGTAACACATGTAACTATATGAAATATAGTTGTGTTCTATGTGCAGTAATAATTTACCAGGCAACTCCTGGCTCAGTGGTTATGAGACACCCACCTCCACAATTCCAGCTGAAGCTTGTCGATGGAGTTCTGCAGGTGTCCCCAGGTTGGCGTTGGCCAGTAGCTCCTCGGTATGTGTGTGTGGGGGCTGGGTGAGTGCCCCCCCCACCTATTGCAGCTTGTTCCCTGGTGATTGCATTTGCATGCTGTTTCGCCCGTCTAATGAGGTTGGTGCAGTGTTGGCACACCTGCTGATAGGTGCAATTGTGGCCACCAACATCATTTACCCTCTTGCAAAGTTCCTCCCACTGGGCATCCCACTGCTGTGCATCCTGTGGCACATGGCTGAAGAGTGTTTTATGGTTGTCAAGGAGGTATAGAATGAGGACCTCATCCTCCAAGTGGGTGTATGGTGGGAGCCTGGCATGCAGCATACCTGGAAGACATAATGATGGAGCCAGGTCATAGTAACTCACAGAGAAGTACAGAAGTACAGCTACACATACATGTGTATCACATTTATTAAGATTACAAATATGTCTTTGCAAATCTGCATGACACTAACACCCTTGACATGTTTAACTCACACACATTTGACACTTACTGCTGATTTGATGTTATCACCATATATGTGTGTGTCAAGTGATGACATTGCTCATACTCCATGTGGATGTTTTCTTGATGTGGTCATGTCTGTTGGCCTGTACTGGTGTCTTTACCTATCAGCACATGCCTTGATATGTTCACATTAATGCAAGAGACATTAATGCTGTGTATATGTCACATATTTAGTCATGCACAGCCTTAAGGGACATGACCTGTGACCCTGCAGATGTGCTCACTGAAAGTTTTACATGTATGTGTTTTGAAATATACATCTACATGGCACTGTACAGCAGTATAGCATCCTGCCATGTATTACCTATGTTTCACATATTAAACACATGGGACAATGGCTAGCTTGATGGTATTTGCAGGGTTGGATATCAATTATAGCATGTATGGTCATAGTGAACTAGTAGGCTATATTCCCTGGGCCATTTATGAGCCTTGGCTGAAAGGTTACCTAGCTGTAGCCAACAGACAGGTACGTTTCAGTGGCCAGTTCAAGCAGTGGCACAGAACTGATCCACAGAGTTACTGATATATTTGCCATGCGGTCATCACACCATGTCTCAAAGAGGGACAATGTGCAGCTTTGCTGGACAGATATGCATAGTATGACAGGAGTATGTAAAGTGTATGGGACGGGGATCAGTCAGGCATGTTATGATGCTTGTACTTGAAAGGTAGATATCCATAAAGTATGTGTTTATTTGAAATCAGGATGTGTGAGTGTAGCATGTCCAACATCTCTGGGTGGGACATGACTTTATTCAGGGTAGGCATCATGCTACATAGTGGAGCTAGGATTTGGGAAGGCCAGTGTAGGCCATCTGATCATGGCCAATAACCCTTAAAGGAAATATGTGATCTATTATGGGTCACTTGAGTGTTGAGTATGGCTGAACAATGATCTCTATATTCATGGATGGCACCCTGTCATGATTAGGGATGCCACTTACAACTACCTGACTGGTGTGGTGAAGTGACTATCAATGGAAAGACTACTGTCCAGCTGCATCCCATACACACACAGTTTCCATTATGTTGACCACTGCCTAGGTGGTAGTTCATGGGTACAGGGTTTTTAACATATGGGATGTCAATGCAATACTTAGCTGTCAGAGTGTGGCCATACATCACACACCACACATCTGACCCACAAAGGCCCTTCTGTATGTTGACCACAGCACTCACTGAGTCAGTTATTGCTCCTAGCTCATAGTCATTTGCAATCTTCAATAGGCAGATGCCTTTTGTGTTAGTCTGTGTGGTATAGATGACAAAGGGGGGAGTACCAGGCCATGAACCTTGTATTACTGTAGCTGGCACTGGTTTGATGTGCGTGTATTAGTCAGACACCTTCTGTAGTGTTGGTTCTGCCAGCAGTCCCGTTGCCAACCAATCTTGTGACATAGGAATATACACCTAGTTCACTGAGTGTAGCTGGAACACAGTATGGGTGATGGTGTTCTAAGACCTGGCAAGGTCATGATATGCTGTGTGAATCAACCTTACTGTCATCTACATTTGTACTGACTGCATCAAATAAGTTGATCAAGGTTCATGGCCTTGCAGACCAGGCTCAGCAGGGTAGTAGTGCACTATTTCCCTTTATCAGTGGTGATTCCCCCTTTGTGGGGTGTGATAACTGTTGCTGTGCACCATTCAGTGTGTACACAGCCTGACATGAAGCTATGATTGAACATGATGTGTATGTGGAGAGCAAATTGTTCTGACATTTGTGTAAAATACACCCTGGGATGTTGACAGGTCCCATGCAAGCTGTATGTATGGCTTTAGAGAGTGCAGCTTGTACCTGCATAGTTGTTATTACAGGGGCTCTGTAGTGTACATGGATATATAAATATGTGTACCTGTTGAGGGGGAGGTGAGAGTTGGTTTAGGTTATCCAAGACCCTATCTGGATGAACAAGTGCTATTTCTGTAGGTGCAGTACTTCTAATGCCATAGTGCTGTGAAGCACAGCAGGTCTTGTTGTTGCCATTACGATTCATGACACAGCTATAGAATGCTCTGTGGTTGGCCTCATAATATGTGGCTGATTAGTTTCAGAGTAACTTTGTATGGTTTTATATGGTGTATCTGCATCTTACTGAGGCTGACCAGGGATCACCTCCACTCATGTGTGTTCACTCTTGCAGCAGTTACTACCTTCTGCGATACAGTTTAAGGCAGGGTACCACCTGTTTGACTTCCTGTTTGTGTTTGGTTGAATCTTGGTTCTGTTTCAATGGCACAACCACAGCACTTATGTGAGTGCTTAAAGTGCATTTATGTAGGATTCAGGATTTGCACATGCATTGTCCATCTGCATGGGTGCCATGACAGTCACCACTTCACTCTTAAGAAGCATAACATTGGCTTCGGAGACTGACTATGTGTAGCATACTGTTAGCCCTGTTTGTGTGACTATGGTGATCCAGGTCATTGGAGTCAATGACATCCAACATGCATTGAGCACAGGTGTTGGTACATGAGGATTCTTCCCAGTTCATAATGGGATAGTTGAGAGTAGCCATTATTATAGTTTTCTGTCTCAAACATAATATTCCCCATTGCAGAACAATATGACAGTTGGGAATTCTGAGGCATGGTGGGTGATCTGTTGCAAGGTGCAAATTGGATTCCACTTTGGCACAAAGGTTGTTGCTCAGCATAATGCATCTGATGTTATGCAAGCGCAACTAGCGTGGGGGTGTACATATCCTTCAGGAATATGGACACACCTGTGGCCTGTGTGTTCCAATAAAGGATAATGGTCAAGAGGTGAGGTATGTGTTATAACATGGTCATGCAGGGGTGCTCTCCAGAGCGTTGAACCATATCACAGTCACTGCACAGATATGTTCTCCATGTTAAGGATTGACATAAGTGAGTCCATATTGATTTTCTGAAATGTATCATTGAGTAGCGAGACCCGCAGTTTATTGCTTGGCTCTTCCTGTTACAGTAGTGGACTTTCAGTTGAAGTTTGCATGATGAAGACACTAGCCAGTATCCAGATTCCCAAGGGGGGACAGGTGCAGGCCCTGTCTGGCAAAGCATCATGGTCTGTCAACCATGTTATGCCAGGCAGAGAGATATTGGATACCCTTTGAATTACACCAGTACATTAGACAGTTGTGAAATACTATATTTTTGTCCCTGTACTGCAGTATCATTCTGGCCAATGGCAGAATGCTACCCAGGCCTTGGGACATACCTGCATGGGCTACAAGACCTGACAGTTCCTACATGTGTGTTTACATGCAGTCCAGGCTACTGCATCACATGTCCTGCACAACAACATGGAATATGCCAGAGCCATGTGTATAGTTCAAAAGGTGGTCTGAGTGTATGGGTATGTGACTAATCATGGCAGACAGGCAGCTGACAGTGTGTTTGCCCTTGTATAGCTTGGTGTGTAACAGTGCTAAAGTTTGCATTCACAAATGAGTACTGTTAGGCATGTTTCTGGCCACGTGTACTGAGGGGTGGCACAATTTGGCAAACTATGTCATACAGTTTGCGTATTATGTTTTCTGTCTATTCCAGCTTGGGAGGTATCTTGCTTGGCTAGATACTTAGAAGCCTCTGTGAATGTGTGTGATTTCTGGTGGTATGTGTGGGTGTCCTTACTGTGTTCTGGTAAGGGTATGTGTTGGTTGTGGTGACGAGATGCATGTGTTACCCTACACCTCATGACTGTCCAGTCCAGTCATGGCTGTAGACTGGACTGCTTTCCAGCTTAACCCTGCATCTGCATCCCAGACAATGTGTGGGGTGTGGTGTTAGGTGGGTTTGGCAGTGTACATGGCATAGACATTACATTCCCCCAGGATGGCCACATACACAAAGCTAACATTAGTCAACACCAGTAGCTGACTAGTGGACATGTCTGTATGAGCATTCAGTACTACAAGTACCAAGTACTGTATTTAGTTTACTTATTGCTTATGAAGATGTTTTAGACAGTGATGCTCACATGTAAATATTTGTGTTATGGACGTGACAACACTGGCTATTACAGAAACATAGTAGCTACTTTTAGCAGCAATCCTCATCTGAGGAGCACATCACATCCTGATAGTTGATTACAGATGATGCAAGTGTCAACAGGTCTGTATTCTTTTCTGGGTATATACTCACATATCCACCAGAACCATGGGCTCTGTTGGGCATGGACACCCACTCCCCAAACAGAGTCAAGTATCAATAGACTCTGCTGCCACTATCAACATGATCAGGGTATAATCAGATAGTGTAAGCCATCACCTATGAAGCAGCTGTTACACATGGGCAGCAGTCTCCTACATCTTACACTCCTACTGCAGATGTTACACTTGACTTAAAGATGATATGCAACTTGTTTCATTACCAGCACTGTGCACAACCTTACATACAGTATTTGCAAGCTGCTGCTAGGTTGGCAATGAGAGGTTAGGCTACACAAACCTGAATGTTCAACCAGTGTGCCTCTACTCTCAATATCCACTCTATGTAGGTGTGCACATAGCCATTTGGCCAGCCCTGTAACAAGGGTCATTATACATTTGCATAACATGCACACATGCACAGTTATTATTGCTTGCAAACTATACTAGAGTGGTGGATATTACATGTTGTGCATGGATAGTTATCTAGCTCTTCCAATTTTCTTTGATATCATGCTGCTAAACTGTCAGATGACTACAATTCATATGTATTCTGTTACTGAGTATTGTAATTGCCAATAGGCATAACTTATGTTTGCATAACATAACAGAAATGCTATGTAAAATGGAATACAGATCTGCCTAGAATACTGTACATTACACAGTAACTGGCACAATATCCCACAATGCAAATCATATTTGCACAGTAAGCCCACCTTTGACATATTCATATCACTAATACACCCATACATATGTCTACTGTTACAATATATCAACATATACTATCCCCTGTTATAGCACATACTTGTTGGACCAACCCTGACACTGACAGTGGCTGGAAAAAATTGGTGAATTCCAAGCCCATATATATCATCCCTTGTGGTGTATGAGGAGTTTGTCTTGTGACCTACAGCAGTACACACATATAATACTACAAGCATTACTACTGCTCAACAATACATCACTACAAGATAGCTATTTCCACTATATGCATTGATTACACTGTAATTATTACAGAACAGGTACTACATACACAGACATACTAAATGTTATACATAGCTTCTTGGTAATTGGAGGTGGTATTGACTGGTATTTTAATCTTTTTTGGTTTGTGTTTCAGTCTTCTGTTGGGTATTTTGTACTGTTCTGCAGGTATACACAGATGGTTTGAATGTGTGACAAGGCCTCCTTTTATAGTTAGAGATCAGTAACATGTGCTATCCTGATCACCAATTGGTGTTCCGAAGTAGTTAATTACATGCATATCGTCTGTGCAGCTACTCCATTAGCCAATACCATGGCAACAGTGGAGTATAACTGAGTACTCCACTTAGGCGTTGTCCCTTTGCCTTACTTGTGAGGAAGACAGCCTGGAAAAGTGTTGTCTGAAATCTATTGCAACAGCTGTATGGAGACGAGCAGTAATATATTGTGTGTAATGCCTAGAAGATTTGGTCTAAATGTGAGTACTGCTGTTATATTTCTGAACATTGCTACTTGTGCAGGGTTTGTCTGTACCTAATACTTCTGCATATGTTTCAGTCTGGCTAGGATGTTTGACCAGCTCAAGGCTGTTTGGCTATGCATATAATGTTAGGGGGTTTACAGTGTGCTCACCAGACATCTTTAGTTTGGTGTTACTGTGTATCATACTGTGCTGATAATCAGTAATGGGTAACACTTCCTGGTGTAATTACTTTTCAATCCTCTGAAACAGGATTAGTTCAAATAAACTGTGTAACATCAGCAGCTGTTCCATTGTATAACAGCAACTATTTAACATAGGGCCATGTTAGTGTGTCTCTGTCCAGGTATGTCAAGATTTCAGCAGATGTCGTACAGTGGGTGAATAATTGGTTATGTTATGACAGTATGTATTGCTGTAATTAGTTTCGGTGTGGGGGAGATGTTGGTGGGTGTACTAAGCAGATGCAGGTGTGTAGGAACTGGTTTTATACATATTCTTTATGTGTGTGGGTGTTCTTTCCCTATGTGAACACCTATCCCTTAGAGGACTAATACTATGGTAATTGCAGGCTGATTCATTAAGGCACTGTTAAATGCTTCCTGTATAACATGCAGGTAATGATAGTCCTTGAATCCTTTCGGCAATACATCGGACTGTAATAAAGTTTTGCTAAATGAAAGATGTGTGTGTATTGCTGTCATGTAGATTTGCAGTCATTGCAGTTGTGTTGGTGACTAACCCTATTTGGCTCATGTCCATAGAACATATTTGTGATAGTGTATTGGCATATACTCTTCATATGTTATGTTCATATTGTTTGGGGGTGGCAGAATGTGTGATTGCTATGCTCCATGTTATACTCAGATATGAACACTTCAGATGCTGTATACACACATGTATGTATGCATGTATATATATATATATATATATATATATATATATATATATATATATATATATATACATATATGTATATACATATATAATATATATTATTGCATACGTTTATATGTACCTCCATAGATGTGTAGATGTTTTTAACCTATCTATATATCTACATATATGTATATCTCTATATATCGACATGTATTTATGTATCTCTCTCTCTCTCTCTCTAGCTATCTGTATTCCCCCTTTTGTGTTTTAACCTGTCTGAATACACAACTGGCATAAGTACATCTCAGGTAGCTTACTGGTAGGTTACTCTGAGGATGATGTACATGTTTGCGGGTTTTAATCCTGGAAGTGGTTGTTATTTTACCTCTCAGAGCAGGCACTGGTAGGGAAAGTGTGATTAACGCACATTTAACCAATTGTAAGCAAGTCTGCCCGTGGTCTGCTTGACGGTAAGCAAAGGTTACACCTGTGAAGTGCTTTTCCATTTAACCGTGTTTAAGCACCGCTTACTATCGCACAAACCCACGCAAAACCGCTTACAACTGCTTAAAACCTTAATCAACCTGCATCCAACAGCCCTTATTCTGGCCCTCAAAATAAATTAACAGCCCTTGAACCCGGGACCATGAACACCATAGTCACTGACTTTACCACTAAGGCATCTGAGATATGTACAAATGTTATGGTGTTTATAATATACATTTTTCTACGGGCATTCCTCACTACTGCAAACAAATGTGACAGTCATTTGGTGTACATATGTATGGTACTTGTTAATGTTCACATGCTTGTGGAATTAAGTGTTGCAATGTGACCTGACAGGGTGTATTATGGATGAGAATGGTTCTTGTTTTGTGTCCTTTTTTATTGTCCCCTTACTCCATGTATACCCCTCCAGTTCACTTGTTGAACATCCAACCCAGGCTCTCCTTGATGCATAATTTCATTACCCATCATTCCTCCCCCACCCCAATCACCACATACACAACAACCATCCCTTCTATGGTGAATTAAGTTAATATTAATAGTTATAATACCAGAGCTGCATGTGTTTTGTGTACACTTCAATTCCTTTGGATTGTTTCTGTGTCACGAAGTGTGTTCATAGATGTCCATATATATGGCTATAGATGTAACTGTGTATATATATATATATATATATATATATATATATATATATATATATATGTGCAGATATCACTGACATGTATATATATATATATATATATATATATATATATATATATATATATATATATATATATATATATATATATATATATATATATATATATATATATATATATATACACATACATATTTAGTATTAATGTTTAACAGTTATTCATATGTAGACTTGTATATGTTGATTCACAAACTATAGTACATTACAATGTACTGTACAAATGTACACAAAGTGACTGTCCCATTTGTGGTCAGTACTGTGGAATGCCTGTAATAGAAGGTGTAGTCTAAAGACCATGAAACATGTATACAGCTCAGATGGCTTAGTGGTAAGTCCCATGACTATGGTGTGCATGGTCCAGGGTTCAACACCTGCGATGTTTTACAAATGTTTTTTACTCCAGAATAAGGCTCCTTTAAGCAGTTGTAAACATGTTTAAAAGTGTTTGTGTGACATTAAAGCAGCAGTTAAACACGGTTAAACAAAATTTAAAAATGTATAACCTGTGCGTGCAAACACGGCCACATCTGCTAACTACTCAGGATATATACATTTCAGTGAAGTAACATCTCACTATGTGCTTACATAACATTACGATCTCTGTTGACTTTACTCTCTGGCACACATGAGTTTATATGGGTGTTTCAGATGTTTATTATACTGAAGAATACTACCTAAATATGCAAGCTGTGGTTAAGGTATACTTTTTAACATTAAACACATCTCTGATTTTATTGGGATTTGAACAATGAATGCACAGATACCATGTGAATGCTGTAAGCATTACACTATTGACATTAATGTTGCTTCTTCCTATTTCCTATTTAGATGATTTCTATGTGTAAGCTAGGCTAAGCAAAGGGCGGAGGTGCCCAAACCCACTGAGCTTCACTTACTCCTGAAATCAAAACATAACAAATGAAATGAGAGACTGTAAATTAAATTCCTAACTACATTAGGCATAGCCCCTCACTGACACTTCAAGAGAAACCTTGATGTGTGAATGGGCAACAGAATATACACCCATGGGATCATGTGTCCCAGAACCATACAGTCAGGGGGAGAGGGAGCCCCTCCAATTTTATAGCTGCAAGACCTGTTGGGGAAATTGAATGGTGTTGATTTTTCACGTTAACATGCCCTTTTTAGATCACTAAGTGCCTCTATCACCCTCTGCCAGCCCAGTCTTCAACTGCTTCCGGCAACTCTGCCTGGAATCACTTCATTGGCTATGCTTGACAGAGACTCAGTTGCTTCATCAATGGTGCAGAGAAAGCCAACACACTGTAGCTATGCTTTTAAATGCCCTTGGGCAGATAGCCTACTACCTATTTGTGAACCTCTAAAGTACAGGCCATCACAAAGATAATATGTGAATAAACAGAGCTTTCAGATCACAATATACAGTGAAAAATCACCATGAAGTCAGAAAACAGTTAAGTACAGCAAGAACATACAGAACACTGATACTTAATCACTCCAAAAGCCTATCTTGGAAGCTAGAAGACTTGCATCAGTATTGCTTGCCAGTAGGTTACCTACAGGAAAGATGAGAAACGAGCACAGATGGGAAACATGCATGCAACAATACCATACCAGCTTGCATGTATCAGCCTTAGGCTTTCGTATACTGGCCAAGACTATTGGTGCCCCCATGGTGCCTTTTTTAGGCAAGTCTCACAGGTGAATCCCACCTCCGTAAACAGCACAATAGCAAAATCAATGAGGGTTATGCTACTCAACGCCAGGAGTTGTAATCGCAAAATGCATGCACTCACAGCACTCCTCAGTATGGACAATGTCAACATCTGTGTTGTAACTGAAACCTATTTTAAGGCTCCTGAGAGCACACCAGCACTACCGGACTACAACCCATACCACACATTTCGGCCACAGAACATGGACTGACACAGACATGGAGAGGGTGTATCCATATTCATCAGGGATACCTACACCTCCAGGTTAGTGGGGCAGCATGATACCTCTGAGATCATCCATGTGTAGCTAACATCAGCCACAACTGCAATGCAAACTGTGTACTGCTACAGATCACCCTCCATGACCCAGGACCACCACTCCACCTACCCGGCGACAGTGAAAAACATGATAGTCCTACCTAAAACCCTGGTATTGGTCAATTTCAACTACCCTACCATTAAATGGGAAAATTACTCGAGTACTCGCTTCCAGGCCCAGCGCTTCCTGGAATTTTATCACCTCAAATGCCCTGTATCAGATGGTAAACACCCTAACCAGAGGTGGAAACATACTAGAAGTGGTAATCACCAACATGGGCAACAGGTGCACCACAGCAGAGGTAAACCGGTCACTGGTTAGATCTGACCATGAACTATTCACTGATGATTTCCACACCCAATCATCTCCCCCACCCAAGGTAACCACAGAGAAAACCTTTCCTACAGCTAACTTCACACTACTAAAGACAGAGGTGGGAGGTTTCACAGCCCCCATGGTAAGGGAAAACACTGCTCAAGATACAGAAAGGTTTACAAATGCAGTCCATAAGCACCGACAAGGGAGTATGGATCATTCCATCACTAGTAAACCAAGACTTGCTCCTCCAAGACAAGGACACCAGTCTGGTGGACCCCTGCAATAAACAGGCTATACAACAGAAGTAGGACAGTAGTCCAGAAAAACAGCAAATCCCAAGAAGGGCAGACATCCGTGACTAGTATTAGTAAGAAACTTAGGTCCCTCATGAAATCATCCAAGGCTAACTTCAACAGGAAAATAGGCAAGGATTCAAAAGATAACCACAAAGCCTTCTTTGGCTATCTCAAGGATCTAAGTGGTAACACACACATTTGCACTATGCCGGTGCAATATAGCACAAAATATACTGAACCTACTAATATCGCCAACATCCTTGCAGATACATTCAGTGCAAACTTCACCCCCTAAAGAGCCCACAACAATACTCATAAAGTACAGTATGCCAGACATCAGAGACACACAGGTGGAAGTAGCCCTCTCAAATGGCAAAACACAGTGTCAATGGAGGCAGATAGTGTCCCAGGCTTGTTTTCCAAACACTACAAGATGAACTAAACCCCCACCTAATTAAGCTTTTCAACCTCAGCCTCTACACAGACTACATGCCAATACAATGGCGCATAGCAATGGTTATTCCACTCCACCAAAGTGAAAACACAACTGACCATGGTAACTACCACCCCATAAGCCTGACTAGCCTGGCCTGCAAAGCTATGGAGTGCATCCCCATGGCAATCATTAACAAAGACATTGGTAACCTCCAAACACTTGACCCAACCCAGGTCAGTTTGGTTGAGTGCAGATCATGCCTACAGAACCTGTTTGATGTCTTACAGACAGTCACCAAAGCATTAGATGAGGGGAGAGGTGGTTCACACATACTACCTGGACCTCACCAAGGCTTTTGACACCATTCCCCACTCAGGTATTATTGATAAACTCACCAGCCTGTACATAAACCCATACATCACAGGATAGGTTGCCAACAGGCTTACACACAGAACCCACACGGTAAGACTAGCAGCCTCCAGGTCCAGCTCTTAAACAGTCACAACTGGTGTCCCACAGGACTCAGTCCTGGGACCCCTACTGTTTGGCACATACTTTTCAGAGGTACAGGCAAACACAGGTGGAGTACGGCAGACCATGTTTGGCAATGACTGCAAACTGGTAGCCATAATTGACAGTCCAGCTGACACAGACATCCTTCAAAGGGCCTCACAGAGACCAACACAGGGTGTCAAAGTCATGGCCTCAAGCTAAGTGCCACAAAGTGCTTGGTCATTCCATTTGGGAAAAACTAAACACCCACACATTAACACATAAGTGGCAGCCACACCTTAATACAGACGAGGTAATAGGGGATCTGGGGACTAAGGTAGATAGTGATTTCTCCCTTAACAATCGTATCTCCAAAGTAGTTAGAACATCCTTCTATGTAGGCCATCTGATTACTAAAGGGTTCGTGTCTAGACATACTGAAGTTATAATGCCCCTTTACTCGTCACTCATCAGTCCCATCATAGAGTATGATAACCCATTTGGGATGTACCTCAGAAGACACTTCCGACAGCTGGAAGGTCCATGAACGTACCTCGCCAAGAGGATTACTGGCCTCAAACATATGTCCTATGCAGCCAGATTGAATAAACTCCTGCTTTACTCAGTGGCATCTCGTTTACTCAGAGATGATCTCTGCTGGCCAACAAAGCCATGTCCAACTCAAGCTTAGTGGATATGCTCCACCTATGGGAATCCATGTCACAGTGAGCCACACACTGTAGTGAGCTAAACCTTGCCATAACAATAACTAGAACATGCTGGTGGGACAGATTCCTGTCACAGAAACTCCCCATGCTTTGGAATAACATCCCTAATTACATTATATAGAGCCCCTTATAACACTCTTCAAGAGAAACCTTGAAGAATGGATGGGGAACAGTAGATACACCCCATGGATCCTGCCATTGGCTCTGCTCCACAGGGGTGGCAAAAGCTGACACATTTTAACTAGGCTTATGAATGCCCTTGGGCAGTTAGCCAAGTATCTACCTATGAACCTATACATACAGTATCAGCACATGCTGATAGCTAAATTTACTGTTCAGGTGTTGACTTACCTTGTGCCAATAGCAGTTGTGTGCAATAGTTTAGGGCTGCCTATGTTGGATGCACACAGTAGACTGCCTATACATGACAATTTGCAGGTGGTCTTGTGTATGTGCCATCCATTTTTACTGTGTGTGCAGGTGATGGAAGTTGTCAGTCCCTAGGTTCCTACACTGTCAGTGTGTGTGCTGTACATTCCCTTCTTGCCTAGGACTGGGCATACTGGGCACACCTCCGTCTGCCTACTGGGACTGGCTCAGAGTGTTCATGGTCTGAGTACCTCTGTGCCTGTGGGGCCCTTGGCAATGGTGGTGGACTGTGAGGGCCTTCACCATTCTGTCCCTGCTGCAGCTGTTTCCACAGGATCATATTGTGTAGCATGGCACATATTATGAAGATGTGGGCACACGTGCTTGGTGAGTACTGCAAGGCTCCACCAGATATGTCCAAGCAACAGAACCATGATTTAACCTTACCAAACACATGCTGTATGATGATTCTGGTTTGTGTGTGTGCCTCATTATGGCGTTCTTGCATGGGTGTGTGTGTGCATTTCTGATGGGAGTCATCATCCACTGTTCCAGTGCATAGCCAGCATCCCCCACCAGGTGGCCATTTGGGATGTCCCCCCTGGCAAAAACCTGATACAGCTGTGAGGCATGCCAGATGTGGTAGTTGTGATAGCTTCCAGACCTGCCAGCACACACATCCATGATAATGCCTTGGGCATTGCACACAACTTGGCAGTTAATGGAGGGGTATCCCTTGCCATTTATGTAATGCCTACCCTGCTCACCAGCTGGTGACTTGATGTGTATGTGCGTGCAGTCTATTGCACCCAGTACCTCTGGGTATTCTGCAACACGGTGGTAGAGATGCATATTGCTGGCCATCTCCTCCTGCATTCAGGGAAAGTATATGTGCTCATTGGCATGTGGTAACATGGCATCCAGGAACCGGTGAAGTACCCTGGATGCTGATGCCTGTGTGATCCTCATGATATCCCCAGTTGGCCTTTGAAAGGTACCTGTAGCTAGTATTTTCAGGCTTACACATACCTTCGTATCCACTGGGATGGGTTCCCATTTGTTTGTTGTGGCTCTGAGGCATGGTTGGCACAGCTCCACAAGTTGCTGTAGGGTGTCCCTGTCCACCCTGTAACACTCTACTCTACTATCTCCAGCTCATGTAGCCCCTGGTAGGTTACCCTGGGTCTGAACACTCTTCTCCTCCTCTGGTGCCTGAGGTGGTTGTCAGCATCATCCTCCACACCATGCTGGTGGATCAAAGCTATGGCAGCCCCTAAGATGCACATATTAAAAGTTCCCCTTATGTATACACCAATGGTGCAGAGTGTATGGGAATACACAAGTGTGTGTGAGGTGCTTTCACACTTTATGCTATTGTGCTATGGATGCTGCTGATGTCATTGGCTGTGTATGAGCAATTCCAGCTGCAGGGTATCTTAATTATGGGTTTTACAGTGAGTACTGCAAGTGTGCGGCCTGTAGTATGAGGTTATGCTTGCCTGCCTTGATTAATCTTTTGCCCTTTAATTCACTTTTAAACCTGGATCCCCTCCCACTGTCAGGCATGCATCCACCTGCCAACTTTCTTGTTTTGTACTTTCTCTACCCAGTCATGTGTTGCAAAATGTGTTTTGTAGCTGATATAATGCAATTCTGCTTTGTTCTGCTGTGACACTTTACTGTTTTCTTTGCAGTACAGCCCCCTCCCATTTCTTGTTCTGCAGGTAGCTGCTTGCATCCTTGTTAGCTGTTGTCAATGTCCCACTGTAGGTTCCTAGGTGTTAATTAGTCATTTGTACTCCAATTTCCCTGCTGCAGTACTTCCTTATTTTTTTCCTATAACCTTCCTGTTTTAGCTCCAGTGCGAGCCGCGCAAACCCATTTACTGAGTTTAAGCTCGTTTTAATCTCTGTTCACATGCATACTCGGTTACCTTGTATGTTCTCAGATAAGCAAAGCTATAGCCAGTTCAACACACCCTTTTCCTGCAGCTTTGCTTAGCTACGGGAAAACCGGATTAGAAATGCTCCAATCTGCTTACAGTAAAGGTGAAACCCCCCACTCTTGATGTCATTTTTATCTCAAGGGCACACCTTGGTGTTATAATAATACACCCTGAGGTGCATCCTTACACCAGCGGGGAATCTGTGATTCACTATTACTCCTCTCAATTGCATGGCATTGCCTACTAATTCCTAGATAAAGTGCAAAACACTGTCACAGCCCCTTAGCAACCCTTGCACCATGGTGTGGTGTAACATGCCTGCCACTGACTATTATGGGAAAATCATGTTATGTGTTACATTGCAGTTTTATTCTATACGCTTAAACTTTGCAATAGTACGAAAAAAAAATGAAATGTTCTTTTTATATTTTGTACATGTTTTTTATGCCAATGGCTATATATTTAGCCACTTATATATATTAACAATATAATACATGTGTTTGTTTGGCTGTCATGGCTCCGATTTTATGTTTTTTGAAAAATGTAAACCATGTTTTACGATTTGCATTTCTGCATGCTTACACTATGCCTGCACCACTTCCTGGATCACTAAATATCTTCATTGGCATGCCACACTGCTGCAAATGGGGTAATTAGCATACAGGGGTCGGGAGCTGTGCGGGCATAGCGTACACAGGTAGTGCATGTAGAAACAGCTCATACCCGGATCGCTCTCCGGCCATATTTGGTGTTGGAATGCCAATGCTACGCCTGCACCTGGCGCAAGCTTCATGAATCCTGGGAATAGTCAAAGCTAAAACTAGTTCTGGCATACCAATTTAAACAACACAAAAATAACATACAGAGGTTGTATTTTACACCAGCAAATGACCATGAATCCTTATAAACACACATTTACAAAGGAGGAAAATCAATAACTGGTGAACTGAACACTTTCAAGATTGTGAGTCCAAAATAAAATGAGCTAATGTATTTCTGGTCTCAGAGGCATTATATGAATTCTGTGCTCTCATGACTCCACCACAAGGATTCTAGAAAATGTATACATGCCATGCAGCAAAGCAGGCAGATCTGTGATGAATGTCTACCATGTGATCATCAGTGTGTACTACTGAAGGGAGGCCAGCTTCAAACTACTAAAGCTTTTGTTTCTTTTCTAATATACAAGCACCGCTATATCCACCTACACTGTCTGTAAACGTAGCATAATCCCTACTTCCAAGATGTTTATAGTTCTTGAATACATCCATGTTGTTTACACCTTGCATACAAATGGTGGTGACAGAAACCTAAGGAATTTGGTGTAACATTTATGGCACTCACTTCAGATCTCATGATGGATCTCTGCTGGCTGTGCAGTATATTGCAGATCTCAAAACCAGATACAAGACTAAATAATTATATAAAATGCATTCTGCCAAGTTTTCTATTGCATGTTTTGTTTGGGGGAGTAACTTTAATAACATGCATATTGCTTAAATTAGCCAATATCTGTTATGCTGAGGACATTAGGCTTTGTTAATGGATGTGGATTTTTTATTGTGATCACAAATATTAAACCATAAATATTAAAATTGTGATAAATCAATGTCTCTGGCATGTTTTTTTGTATTGAATATATATATATATATATATATATATATATATATATATTTATATATATATGTATATAAGTCTACTTTACATCAGTGAAATGCCACTTACCCAAAACCCATTTCACCGAGACAAAGCGACCAACGACACCAACACACTGACGTGCCAGAACATTGACTGTTCACTTTAGGTAAGTAAACACTCGGCCATCCTGTTGAACTTTGCCCCTTACCTCCATGGTAGTGTGATTTCAAAGTTGGTATATTTAATTAGGATGGGTGTGGGGCCCATATGGGTGGGTTTGGGTTTCTTTCATTTAAGTGTTTGTTTCAGATGGCTGATTGGTTACTTACCTGGAGTGACTAGACAGTGTTCTGGGACGTTGGTGTGTTGGTGTTGTCGGTCTTTTCATCTCGATGAAGTGGGTTTTGGGTAATTGCCATTTTGTTGATGTAAAGTAGACCCCCCCCCCTCTCTCTCTCTCTCTCTCTATATATATATATATATATATGGGTCTAGGACTATTCACTGAAAGCACATTTCTCTGAAAGTCAAATGACTGTGCACAAATCACTGAAAGCTCAATTCACTGAAAACACAATTCACTGAAACATATTTCACTGAAAGTTATATATGGCCTTTTCCCCACTGTTTTGCGACCCTGGAGTATATATAGTAAAGAGTGGTGTGGGGGGCACCACCCCCCACATTGGGGGGGTGTCGGTGGTGTAGCCCCCCCCACATATTTTAGATATATATTAAGTTCAGAAAAGGGTAATTTATTGGAATTGCAAGTATCCATGTATATAGTTCAAAAGATTTAAAATAGGTGGGGGCTATGTTCCCCACACCTCCCAATGTGGGGGATGGTGCCCCTGACCCCCCACCCCTTACTATATATATTAACTCCAGGGTCGCACAACAGTGGGGAAAAGGCCATATATAACTTTCAGTGAAATGTGTTTCAATGAATTGTGTTTTCAGTGAATTGAGCTTTCAGTGAATTGTGCACAGTCAAATGTGTTTCAGTAAAATGTGCTTTCAGTGAATAGTCCTAGACCCATATATATACATATACACACATAGTGGAGGACATTGCTATGTCCTTCACTGCATTGCAGTCATCACGGACCTTAGGGTTAGGGCACGGGTCATGGTAAGGGGATAGCCCGTAGGGCTATCCCCCTACTATGACCTGTGCCCTAACCCTAAGGTACCCGAGTACTGCACGGAAGTTCAGTACAACACCCGTTGTACTGAACTTCGCGTAAGTGCACTTTCGATTAAGTGCACTTTCGCTGCAGTGGGCATTCCATGCACTATTTCAAAATAGTAAAAATTCGACCTAGTGTATGGAACGCATATATATATATATATATATATATATATATATATATATATACACACACACACACACACACACACACACACACACACACACACACATATATATATATATATATATATATATATATATATATATATATATATATATAGGGTCTGTATCACTTTGACGAAATGGCTGAAGTTCGAACACCATATGTTCGAACTTCTAACCTCGAAGTGCAAAACCATTGAAGGCTCAGAACAGTGATTTTTTTTCCCAGGGAAAAAAATTGCTATTCCAAGAAACATACACACTACGCAACCATACCAAAAAAACAGCAATCCACGCACATACACTTAAAATCCTACATATAACCCTACACTAAACTGTACATACACTACTATCTATCCACTTACCTTAACCCAAACCTTAACACTAAGGTCCGTCACTATTGCACACTCACCTGACCCGCGCCCTAACCCTATCTCACCTATCCCATCCTAACCCTAAAGTCTGTCACTATCGCACACTCACCTGACCTGTGCCCTAACCCTAACTCACCTAACCCACACCCTAACCCTAACGTCCACACAATCTCACACTTACCTGAACCCGACCCGTAACTTTCCACCACAGTGCTGAAAATCATGAAGCCACAGAAATGGCCAACCAAATTCTTTCCCTGGGTAAGAATTTGGTGTTTCTCGGCTTTGCGACAGTCAGTTTTCGAACTTCACAGTTTGAACATATGGTGTTCGAACTGCTGAAGTTAAGACCAACTTATAGGAACCCTATATATATATATATATATATATATATATATATATATATATATATATATATATATATATATACATATATAAATATAATGTGAGAATTGAGAGCCTTCTGCTGCTTTTATTGGTTTTTATTCATTTTTTATTTATTTTCAGTTTTTATTATTAAAAATGTATATATTTTATTACTATTTATTTTATTACTAAAAATATATAGATGCGTTTTCTATTGCATGTTTTGGGGAATAACTTGAAGAACATACAAATTGCCTAAAGATAGATAATATCTGTCATGCAGGGGACATTAGGCTTTGTTAATGGATATGGATTTTTTTTTTTTATTGTGACCATAAATATTAAACCATGAATATCAAAATCCAGTATCTGCGATAAATCAGTGTCTCGTGAATGTTTTGTGAGTTTCTGTTACCCATCCACTTGTCAAGATTTCTCCTGAAGAGGGCCAGTGAGGTGCTCTGCGTGAAAAGAATGGGAAGTTTATTCCAGAGTATGGGCGGTCTTTGGGAGATGAACCTGTCCCTCCATCATGTTCTTAATTATGGTAATGAGGTTGTGATCTCTGGAGTGTGTGGCACGGGGGGATTGGGATTTCTTTAAGTGTAGCATTTCAAGTAGGGCTGGGTCAGACATGGCTTTGTAAATCAAGCAGAGATCACCTCTAAGTACATGATAAGAGACTGACAACAGCTAATGTTTCTTGAGTCTGTCCATGTAGGACATGTGTTTAAGGCCTAGGATTCTTTTTGTGAGGTAGTTTTGTGGCCTCTCTAGCTGTTGTAGGTGCCTGGTCAGGTACATGCTAAATGGGGCGTTATATTCGATGATTGGTCAAATGAGGGATGAGTAGAGAGTGATGATGACCTCTTTCTTCCTGGATGCGAAACCTTTGGTTATAAGATGTGCCACATAGCAGGACTTTCTGACCACAGTGGCAATGTGGTAATCAAAGGTGAGGTGGCTGCCAACCCGGGTGCCCAGATCTCTTATGGTCCCTTCAGTGTTCAGTGGGTTAGTAGTAATTGTGGGAACTGAGTTTTTTTCCAAAGGGGATGATAACACATTTTTTCCCATTAAGCTTCAGGCCATGGTTCCTACACCAGTCATTGGTCTCAGAGAGGCCCTTTTGTAGGATGTCTGCATCACTTGGGGAGTTGATAATGACTCCTAGCTTGCAGTCATCAGCAAACTTGGTCAGCCAGAGTCCTTCTGTGTTGGCCTGGACTTCTGAGAAGTAGATACCAAACAGGAAAGGGCCCAGGAATGAGCCCTGTGGGACTTCACTCATAACTGATTGACAATCTGACTTGGAATCCACAACTTTCACTCTGTGGGTCCTATCTGTGAGACAATTTGCAACCCACCTAGTGATGCAAGGATTGATGCCTAGTTTGGTGAGTTTATCAATGATATCTGAGTGGGGAATGGTATCAAAGGCCTTGGCCAGATCGAGGTAGGCTGTATGCACTGTCTTATCCTCACTCATAGCCTTGGTGACTGCCTCAAAGAAGTCAACCAGGTTAAGCAGGCAAGATCTCCCCTTGACAAAGCCAAACTGTGTTGGGTCAAGAGTTTGGAGATTGCCTATATCATTGTTAAACAGGTCCATCATGATGCGCTCCATAGCTTTGTATACCAGGCTTCTCAGGCTAATGGAGCAATAGTTCCTAGGGTCTGTAGTTGCTTCCCCTTTGTGAAGTGGGATGATCTGGTATTGTGATAGGGCCCTTGGGGGGGGGGTAAAGTTGGCACTGAATCTGTCGGCTAGTATGTTGGCTATATCTGATGGCTCAGTATAGGAGGTGCCATTGTGCAATAACTCAGAGCAAATCTGGGTATTGCCTTTGAGGTTTTTGATATAGCTATAGAAGGCTTTGTGGTTGTTTTTGGTGTCAGCTACAATTCTGCCTTCATAGCTGGTTTTAGAGGATTTGTTAAGGGATCTCAACTTTTTGTTGTGACTGATAAGGGAGGTTTTCCAGTCTTGTGACTTCATTTTTTTCTGCAACAGTTTCTTCCTTCTGTTGTAGAGTTTATTGATGGCTGGGGACCACCAGATTGGCTTCCTTTTTTTGGAGTAGAGTGTCTTAGTTCTATTTGGTATGGCAAGGTCCATAAATTTCTGTACATGCTCGTACAGTGCATTGGTGTATGATTCGGTAGTCATGCAGCTATTTTCCATTGCCATGGGTGCTGAGAAGTTAGCCACCTCTGCTTTTAGGAGCCCAAAGTTGGCTTTAGAGAAGTTTTTTAGGGTGGTCATCTTAGCAAGGGGTGTAGGGGAGATAGAGATTTCCATGGTGATCGGTTTGTGGTCAGATTTAACCAGGGAGGAACTGACTATAGGTGTGGAGCAATGGTCTCCCATGTTGGTGATAACCAGGTCGAGGATGCTGCTTCCTCTAGTGGGGGTCTGAATGAGCTGGCATTGGAACTGATAAATTCCAGAAAGCATTGGGCCTGTACATTGGTACTTGAATAGTTTTCCCAGTTGATGGAAGAGTAGTTGAAGTCACCCAGTATGAGAGTATTGGGTTTGACCTTGATAGATTCCAGGGTGCTTAAGAAGTTGGCATGTGAGTCTAAGGGGGTTCTGTAGCAGGCTATGACTTGTATTGCCATCTTACCCAGTGTTAGTTGCACCTGAAATATCTCGGATGCATTATGCTGGGCTTCCAGTCTAGAGGTGTGCGTATCCTTTAAGAATATGGAGACACCACTGCCTTTGGAGCTTCTGTCCGCATTCTGCGGCCAAAATGTATGGAATAAGTTGTAGGGGGTGCTTTCTACCTCTTTAAAGCAGGTCTCCATTACAGCATAGATGTCGACATTCTCCATTTTGAGGAGAGCTTTGAGTGAGTGCATCTTGAGATTTAGACTTCTAGCATTGAGCAGCATGACCCTCAGATTGCATTTGTTTGTAGCTGTTATTGTGGAATTTTGGTCTTTGGAAGACTGCCTAAAAAAAGCACTATAGGGGTGGCAAGAGCCTTAGCCAGTACCCAGAATCCCAGGGGTGATAGATATAGGCTGTCTATGGCAAAGCATCGAGGTCTGTCAATCATATCATCCCAGGCAGACAGATACTGGATCCCTTTAGAATGACACCAGAAATTTAGCCAATTGTTGAAGTCAAAAATTTTCTGCTCATACTATAGTATCATTCTTGGTGACGGTAGAATACTGCTCAGGGCTAGGGTCATACCTGCCTGGGCCACATAATCTGAGAGTTCCATCACATCTCTTTTCATGTAGTCCAGGGTGATATGTTTCAGGTGCTTCCCACCCACATGGACAATAACTGAGTCATATTTGCACTTGTTGTGGAGTGACCTGAGTGCATATGTTAAGTGGCAGATCCTGGCACCTGATAGACAACTGACTGTCACCTTCTCCTTGTTCAACCTAGTGAGTGGAACATCAATGTGGCTCACAGTTGAGTCTCCTATGATTAGTACATTGGGCAAAGTGTTTTGTCTTAAGGGCTTGGGTTGAGGGTAAATTTTTATTGAGAGCCTCCGCGAAAGTGGGGGGATGATTTGTGTTTCTATGTATGGGTTGTGATGGTTGGTGTTTTGTAGGGCTGTGTGTTCTATGTAGTGAGTTACAGGTGTTGACTGTCTCCTCTTGACCAACTAGTCCGGTCTTGGTTGGAGCATGTACTGCTTCCAGTTTGGTGATATAAGTGCATCTCTCACAGGTATGAGTGTTGCGAGGTAAGCGGAGAGGGTTGTCTGTGTACATTATACAGTTGCCACACTGTCTCAGAATGTCCAAGTGCACCAGGTTAGCAGGAGAAAACACACGAAATTGCCCTACAGTCATACCAGAAGGGGTGGTCATAACTAATAAGTACTGGTGCTGTTACTGTGTAGGAACAGCTAGTGCTGATAGCATATAAGTGTGCTACAATAAATGCTACAAAAGCCTGTTAAAGTGCTAGTCAATTACGCTAATTGAAGTCCAAGAAGTAAAAGAACAAGCTTGTTCTAAGGGGAAAACATTGATTTTTATTTGTAGGTAGAGGTGGGATACAATGTTTGTAGCAAGATAGTTCTGTAGATGGAGATTAGGAAAACTTTTTAATTCCCATGTGTTACCTTTTTCCTCCGTAGTGTGACCATGAAGTTTATAAATGCAAGTAAAATGTTGTGAGCAGGCAATGCATCTAATACGGGGAGACTGCACCCTTATACAAATAGTTGTTTCTGTTTTGTTTATTTCATTTTTTGTGTTTATTTAGGTTTCAGGTTCTGTTTATAGTGGTCTCTTTGTTTGCACTGTTGATATAATGAAATAAATCCATCATGTCTTTGTAAAAGAATAGATACTGTTTTGTATTTATTTACAATTTCCCACATTTATTTTTCACAAATAATGCTTCTTTAAAGAGTCTCATAGTTATGATGTTTGTCACCAGTTACCTGACTAAAAGTTATTACAGTAAATCATTTAATAAAACCTTTTTAATGACTTATTTATTTCATGTATTTTAGGACTGTTTATATAGAGCTTTTCTCATTGGATTCATTTTGAAACAGCACATTTTCATTAGAGGCCATCTCATTAATAATATATAATAAATATAAATAAAATAAATAATAAAAAACATGCCTGACACCTTACACAGGAAAAGAAATCTGAATGGTGGAAAATATAATAGTGGGCTACTTCAGAATGTCAGAGGAATGTGGATTTACAGTATGAAGAAAAGTTAAAGGCATTTTATACTTTGGAAAAAAAAACAACGGGCGGCAATACATAAAATTGACATATTCTCTGGGGTCTTTTGATATCGGTGATGTTAAAACAGAACAGAGAACTGAGTTGGTAGAGGACATAGAATGGCCTGTGAGATAAAGTATTGTCATATAGGTTAGAGGAGCATAGGAGTGGAGATGTAATAAGGGGAGACATTGCATAGGTGGATAAAGACTAGTAGGCACCCATCCTCTGTCAGTGTGATCATATGTTTGTACCACCATAACATTCAATAAAATAGTTTTTTTTTTTATTGCCAAGCCTTTAGTAAAATACAAAAAAAAAAATCAAAAGTGTGATACAGAATTCTAGCCAATAACTAAATTAAATAAAGTACAAAAACAGACTTCTTGTAAGAATAGCTTTAGACCTTCTGACTTCCATTTGAGAACTAGCAATAACATTAAGGAAATAAAAGATACACTGAAAGTAAAACTTAATCAAGCAGATGACAAACTATGTATAAAGTGCATCTGAAACTTACACTGGGATGATATAAATATTGATGTAAACCTAAAATGATGACTCTTAGATGCAACAGTAAATATCAGTATGGCAAAAAGAGTATGGGGAAGGAATCAATGGACATTTTTATAATAAAACACATTGACAGAAATCCAGAGCTTATCCAAACAATCTTGTGTTAGTTTGTGAATGATTGTATAGCTACCTGTTAAGAGAAGATTTATTTTGATTTATATTTTGTTTTTATTTGTTTTTCACTGTTTATAGGAAGCAGAGGATGGCTTGTAGACACAAAGATTTCCTTCGATTTATATTTTTTTATTTAACCTCTAATTTTCACAGTTTGTTGTTAGACAGGAGTAGGTTTTAGAAAGGCAACTCTAGACATTCCATGGGTTTAGTCAGCTATAAATTCACATACACCGAAGAAAAGATCATCCAGAGCTTATCTAAACAATCCTGCATCGGGTTTTGAGTGATTGTGCAGTTGCCTGGTAGAGAAGATTTATTTTGATTTATATTTTATTTTTTACCACTGTTTTTCACTGTTTGCAGGAAGAAAGAGATAGCTTATAGACAAGAAGATTTTCCAAAGTGTTGGTTTGTAATTTATTGATCTTTACATTTAAAAAGAGGTGGGACTGCGAGTGATAGTGCAAAAGTAATTCCAGGTTTTGTGTGACTTTTACAACTGGAATGGTCAAAGCAAAAAGTTTACTCTACTTAATTTAATATTTACTTGTATATTGTTTGTGTGATTTTTCTTAGAAGCTGATTTAAAATCTCAAGTAACCAATTTTGATTATCCTTTTCTTTTAGGATTTGTTATTCATTTCCAACTGAAAAGGAATTCCTTAAATAAGTATGCCACTAATGATTTGCTAAAGCACAGGTATCTTGTACAGTATACTAAATGCTTTGTATATTTAAAGGTTATACCTGTGAACACTGATGATCTGTGTTCCTCAAGTCAAAACTGGATGATTTGCTTACCATTATTAGTAGTAAATCTAGACTCACTAATGACAATTGCACCTGTTTGGAGAACTGTTATTATGTATATTAATGACTGGACTGATGTGATAAATAATATTAGGTAAAGAGCAAGAAGAACAAATTTAGGAAAGGAAGCATTTATTGTCAGTAAAGATCACTCAACCTCTATTGAACAAGATAATACCACTGACAACTTTGGAATTCTGGATACAAGTATTCAGCAGTCTGAGGATGCAGAGCATTTAGAAGTAAATAAAAAAGAAGGAAAGAAAAAGTTCACAACAAATAAGGAAGAAAATAAAAATTATTAATGTCTATAATGCAAAGAAAATACATACTAAAAAGATCACTGCTTTGTAATGTACCACACAGATTACAGGGAATGATAACATTTTTTTCTATCAGAAAACCTTCAGTCTGCAGAAAATGACATCATTTTTCCAAAAGAGAAGATTAAAAAAAGAGACAAGGGACAGGTGAAAAAGAAACCAAAATCAAATGTGGAAGGACTGAAGAACATTACTGTAAGAAAAAAAAAGAAAGGCCTAAAATGGCAACATGGCTTAATCTGTGGATATGCAAAAGCAGCTGAATGAGAATTATATGCTTGAAAATGTAACAAGTAATGAAAACAGAAGGATTAACAAAACTAATAATAATTCCTTTCTAACAATTGATAGAGCAGATACTACTGAATTAGAAGTTGAAGATTATTCAGCTCTGGTTAGAAAAAAATATTCTTGTAATTGGAGATTCAGTTAGTAGAGGAACTGATAATGAACATCAGATAGTGTTATGCTTGTCAGGAGCAATAATAGAGGATGTAAGAAAGGCCTTAGAATGCCTTAATTTAAGGAAATATGGATCTGTTTTTATTCATGTTTGTAGAAATGACATCATCCACAAGTACTCTCTGACTGTTAGTAAGGAACCTACAGTCCTCTTAGATTGTACAGCTTGTATAGGTGATGAGAGATATTTTTCACAAATTACATACAGAAAGGAGAGTCAGGTCACTATGAAAGAAAAGATTTTTTGCATAAATTCTTATATGAAAAAATGTCCCATTTTAAAAAATAGAAATGTCTAGAGCATCCAAGCCTAATATTGTGCAGAATTGTTTAGACAGGATAGTGTACACTTGTCAAACTCAGTAAAGACAATTTTGTTCAGCAGATATTTTACAATATTTAACAAACATAAGGCAGGATTTTTACCAGGTTGAAAATTTAAGAGTTCACAACTAGCAGCATTTGATGCATCATTGATGGTTGTTAACGATAGCATTAATAATATTTTTTATTGGAAAATGTTCTGTGTTCCCATAAGACTGATGTTGTGATTGTTTGAAAAACATGGTTAAAAACAATGGCTGGTAACCAGTTCTGTCAGGTTATGAATGTTTTTATTGTAACAGAAGTTCTGACAAAAATTCAGGCGGATATGTTATGATAGGGGTTAAAGACTGTTATGTGGTTATTACATATTCACTAGCAACACCAATGCTGTAAATTGTGTAACTGTGACAATAAAGACAACCTTGGAACATATAACAAATGTTGGAATGTATAGACCACCAAACTCAAGTGCTGATGACCTAAAGGAATTAATGCATTTCTTGCATGAAACACAGGATTGAAGGATAATAGTGGGTGGGTACTTAAAATTTACCAGAAACAGACTGTAATAATATTGATTTAACAACATTAGTAAGGAAATTATTTACAACGTATGTTCAGAAACAACAGTTACTTCAGAATGTAAAAGAAAACTACCACAGAAAGGAACATACTAGACACTGTGTTGTTTTACTATTTTTTCTCAAATTTTTTTTTTATTTTTCAAATACATTTGAATGAATTCCATAGTATTTATACATAACATCTTAAATAACTATGTACACTATTTACTTTAGCCTAACACTATAACAGATCTTAATGTATACAGTTACTTTATAAGTATGTCCAATCCATTATCAGAGTGTCTGATCAATTATTGCATAGTATCAATCAATGATAAGACTTTTCCTCAAGGGTTGTTGATAAATGGCTTTGGATAAATTCTTAGTTCTTTAATTTTAATTTCCAATAATGCTGTGGTCTTCAGTAGGCTGTAGAAGTCTTCCAAAGTTGGCATTGTGTTTGGATTCCATCTTCTTGTTATACACTTCCTTGAAATAGCAAGTATAGTCCATACTAGATACATGTTTGACCTATTCAAATGAGGACCTTTGTGCGCATTTAATAATACAAGAGCTTTGCTTAAATAAAATGATTCATTAAATAAAGCTTGTAGAAAGTTATTAATACCATTCCAAAATGGCTTAATTTTAACACAATAAAAGAAAATGTGGTTCCAATCTGCATTGTGTACTTGCTCACATCTCCAATATATTCCTTTTATGGAAGAACTCATTTTACTGATTCTGTCTGGAGTTAAGAATGCTCTGTGCAAGCATTTCCAATTAAAAACTTTCCAGTATTGTGTAAAGGATGTATATTTTATCAATAATAAGATATTTGCTTTAATATCTTCAGTTAACTGTGTTGAGTGCCCTTTGTTATATATTTCCAGTATGAGGCTTTGAGTGTTGTTTTATAGTTTATCAATATTTTGTAAAATTTTGAAATACTGTTTACCATTTCAAAGTCATTATATATGATTTCATATATGTATTTCGTAAATTTAGGTATTTCTTTACATGAAGAATTGTTAATTATTCTACTTAAATCTTGCGAATATGACAGAATACTCTGTAAAGTTAGCCAGTCCTGTTGTTGAATTTTGTATGTTGTCTTACTTGCATATCTAAAACTTTTAGTTCTTTAATACATTGGAGTCAACAAACAAATCCTTTCTGTTCCCAGGAATTAATAATTTCTCTATATATTTTACGTGGAAAGTTCTTTGTGACTATAAATGGTGTTAAAAGATCAAACTAGATTTTTAAATCTATATTAGCATTATTCTTTTCCTAAATGAGTCAATGTAATAATTAATCATATGAGTTTTAGTGGGTTTAGTTATGTTATATTGCATACTAATACATAACATGTGCCATGGCAAATTGCTTTTATCTATTATTTGAAATTTTGTTTGGAAATCAAATTCATTTATTGATATTATAGTTAGTAATTCTTTCCAATTTGCAGAGTAATTTGGACTTATCCAGTCTGAGATTGTTTTAGATATTGATGCTTTTATATATGTTTCTATATCAGGAAAGTTTAATACTCCCTGTTTACATGGTCTGATATGATGTGTTAAAGCTATTCTGTTTCTTTTGGGAAGCCATCAAAATTTTATTAGGCATGAATTTATTTCTTTAAGTATATTCCTTTCTGCTAAAGTTGTATTGCCAAGACTATATATAGGATTTTGGGCAGTAAAACCATTTTATTAACTGTAGTCTATCTTCAAATGTTAATATTATTTTTTTCCATTTTTTTCCACAGAGATTTTAATTGTATTAATGATATTATTTTAGTTTTATGATACTAATTCATTATCCTTGCATAACTCAGTTCCTAGATATTTTAAGGTAGATTCTTGTTTCCCTGTGATGTGATCCCCCTTAGTCTGCAGTTCTTTTTTTTTATTTAAAAATAAAAATTTTGATTTTGATTTATTGAAATGGAGTCCTGAAGTCATGTTAAATTTGTCAATTAATATATCTAATTCTTGTAATGTCTCTTTTGTATTAGATAATGTTAGTAATATGTTGTTAGCAAATAGCATTACTTTAGAATTGTATTGTTCATAAACATCTATTCCTTTGATTTTTATATTGTTACAAATTAAATCTGCCAGTATTTCAATAGCCAGAGCAAATAGAATCAGTGACATGGGACATCCTTGTTTAGTGCCTTTTGTTATATGCATAGATTCAGAGGTAAAGGACCTAACTTGCCATACACTAAATTATTTGTATATATATATATATTCTTTAGGAGATGAACAAAGGATGCAGGAAATTCAAATAGCATTAGCATTTTGATAATAGTCCCAATTTAGGGAATCAAATGATTTCTCTATATCTAAGCCAATTATGAGTGCTTCTTTATTTTCTTTATTAACACAATCTATAAGAGAAATAATCTTTTTAATATTGTCATGTGTGTCTATGATATATAAATCTAGTTTGATTATTATTTATTGTTTTGGATAGTGGTATTTTTATTTTGTTAGTTAATATTGTCATGAATATCTTATAGTCATTATTTAATAATGATATAGGTCCATATGAGGCATAGAGGTTTGGGGATTTGTTTTCCTTTAGGATTTGTGTGATTAAGGAATATCTCCAAGAGGGTGGTATTAAAGCTTGTGACTGAATTTCTGATAAGAGTTTCATGGAAGAGGGATAGTGTATTTGAAGGAAAAAGTTTATATATTTCCATAATTATGCCATCTATACCTGGAACTTTATTATTTTTACCCTCTTTTATTATGTCTGAAATTTCTTTGTAGGAATGGGTGCTTGCAGATCTAGTTTTAATTTTTCTGTTTTTTTTTTTTTAATATTGGAACATTTTTCATCTAGATTTCATCGATTAATATGTATATTTTCTTTTTGGAAATGTTCCATATAGTGATTTCTATAGGCATCAAGAATGTCACATATCCGAGACATTTTTCCCTTTCTTTTCATGGAAGATACTTTTAATGTTATTAGCGTTTGATTGTATTTTGATTCTTGTGGATAAATTATGTAGATATTTGGGAGAAGTGGCCAAGGAATTAATTTTTTATTTTTTTCTAAAGCTAAATTAGTTTTATGTGTTAGAATTTCATTGTATTTATTGTTTAATACTGCTACTATCTTTTTCATCTCCAAATGAGTTTGATTTTTTTCAGCTTTTACTGACAAAAGTTTGGATTGTAGATCTAATAATTCAGAAGCTAGGGTATTACCATATATGCAAGCTTTTAATGAGTCCCATATCATTATTTTATTTATCTCTGTGGTGTAATTAATATCTAAGAAGAACAGTAATTCAGATAATAAGCAGGGTTTGAACTCTTTAATATTAGTTATATATGCTGGAATTCTGCAGTTAAAGATTAATGGTTTGTACCCATTTTGAAGTTTTAGTATCAATGAATTATGGTCTGAAAAGGGGCAGGGAGTGATTGAGAAATTAATGATTTTAGAGTGTAAGTCATGGGCAGGAAATATTTTAACTATTCTAGTTTGGGTACCAAATCTGTGATATTGATGGGAAAACAACAAAGATTTATCTTCTTTAAATTTGAAAGTATCTACAAGATGAAATGATTCCACCCACTTGTTTAAAGCTTTTGATACCGCAGATGTACACAGCGGTCGTGTATTTGTAGTTTCAGAAATATTAAATATACAGTTAAAAACTCCTCCTAATATTCAATTGCCTTTATAATTATTGGAATTGAAATCCAAGTGTTTTTAACAGTTCCTGTTCCAATGCCTGGGAACCAGTATAGATTGGCTAGGGTCTATATTCTGTTATTATATTTAACTATTACTAATGCCATAAGGCCTTCTTTATCTTCATGCTTATAAATGATTTCTGGGTTAATCACATTTCTTTTCCATAAAATTGTTACCCCTTATAAGTGGATTGCATCAATATCATATATTCCTTAAGATTCCATTTGTAATTGTCATTTGTTTTTAAATGAGCTTCTTGAAAGAAGACAATTTGTGCTTTGTTCAGTTTTCAATATTTCAGTAGATCTGATCTCTTGCTAGGATTGTTTTAAGCCATTGATATTTAAAGATAATAAAGTTAAATCCATCTTAGGTTATTTAGACTATGTATTTTTTGTTTTATTCTGACTATTAAACAATTTAATCTGATAACTATAAAGTATATGTTTGAGCTTTTAAAGGAAATTATCAGTTTTATATTTTGTTTACCAATAAAGTAATGTTTTGGTTAGGCATACTGAAAATGTTTTTGTGAAATAATAAATTTAAATTAATAAATGTTAACAAAACTAAGATGTGCACTAGCCATGGAATGAAAGTCTTTCCTAATCTGATGGATAAACCTATGTCCATCAGATTATCACTCATACCTTGACAATCCAGAACATCTGAGCTCCATAAATTGAATTATCATATGGAGAATATTTTTAATAGGAATAAGCAATATTTATGTAATTTTGAACAGATATAGTACTATTGTAAATTAGACAGAATTCTAATGCAATATAAATGTCTACTTATTGTATAAACAATTACTATTTACACAAAAGATAGATGACAAGCAATTCAATCATAGTAAAGTAGGATGTATTATCTATAAAACCTCTGTAAAAGATTATAGCACACAGTTATTTAACATATTCACCCTTACTGATGAAGTCTTTCAAAACTTATTACTTAATATAAATAGATGGTAATAATATTTATACGTAATGTTTATAATACAATGTATTTTACTGTATATATCAGAAGTTATATTTCATTTTTGCCAGCATTTAAGTAATTACTTTGTTGCTAACTTACTTAAAGCATCAAGTTTGTTTTATGTGAACATTGATGGAAGTTAGTGTATTTTATTCATCAGTGCATCCTTCTTCCCCCTATTTCCTACACATAATGATTTTCATATCTGTCATTTCTTATTATAAAATGAGTGAAATTATAGGTTAAAAACAACACATTCACTTATTGTGATTAATAATTACAAGTTACCTTTCCATATTCATACATTGCCATTTTGTGGCATATACTGAAAGTTTTTAGATTTAAATGGTAACATTCTATTTTGTATAATCAGCAAAGGTTAAACTGAGAGATTATTGTCAATTTAATACTATTTGTTCAGAATGAGTTTGCTATATTCTGTGACATTCCTAGTTCAGACTTCTATTGTTTCCCTTTTATATGACTTGTTATGCACATTTACTTATATGAGAAAATCATCATGCTTGCCCTTGATGTTCAATATAGTGTATGTCATTTATGACAAGTTAAAACAGTAGTGTTATTATACACAAGCCCATGTTATTAAACTGTCTATTGTCAATTTAATGCTATTTGTTCAGAATATGATTGTTACATTCTGTGACATTTCAAGTTAAGGCTTCTATTGTTTCTCTTGAACAACTTTGTCAGTTTGATGCCATGTATAAAACATTAGTTACCTTGGTAACTGCTTAAGTATTATGCATGATCAAGATGGGTTACAAAAAATACAATTCAAGTTAAAGCAATTACATGACTTGTTATGCATATTTACTTTTATAAGAAAATCATCATGCTTCCCCTTGATGTTCAATGTAGTGTATGTCATTTATGACAAGTTAAGACAGTAGTGTTATTATACACAAGCCCATGTTATTAAATCCTGTCTTTAATATCTAAATTCAGCAGACTGCTTAGTCTTATATGACAATTATATATTTTATGTCTAGATTTACTAAAATCATACATTACATAACTATTGTGTGTGTGTGTCTTTTTTTTTTGGCTGTTGCTTAGTTATTTGAGAGGCCACAAGCTGTAATGCTTTTTCTTATTATTAGCACATCCCAAGCATGTTTATACAGTCCATAGACTTTAAATTATGAGACCCTTCTAGTTTCTTATTTGTTATAAGTATATTTCCATCCTTACATACACACATATCAGAACTTCAAGCACAGGCAACAATGCCCATCCGGTTTTGCCAGAATACCATTCACTAGTTTATGTGGTGTGATTCCAGGCTGTTCTTTTTAAATATCCAAACCAATATTTGTCCTATTTAATTTTACCAGCCTGTTCCATGCAGTGGCCACTCTGTCAGTGAACCACTCAACACACCTTCCATTCCCACAGATATTTCCACAAAGGATATATGATGACTATCTAGCACTTCCCAGCAACCCCAAACACCCTTAGAATCAGCTATCCTCATATGCCCAACACGTCTGAGCAAGCTCACCTCCCAGACCACTCTAAAGGGTACTGCACTAGACCAAGTGCTCGTAGTCTTTCACAACAACCCAGACTTCCACTCTTATGTAAGTCCTTAATGTGTTTGGACTAAAATACATTTTAAATATAAAACTGCACTTATTAGTATTTTTTTATCAAGAATCAACTTAATGAGCTAAACAAAGTGTCGGGAGACCATCAATATGTGTACATGTGGTTTAAAACAGCCCTTTTATTATATATATATATTTTTAAACCAAAAACTTCATTGCCGAGAATCATCTCGGAGGTTAAGCATTATTGTCACTCTGGCTCTGTTACCATAGCAACCTGGAAGTGTATGTTTCTGTTAGTGTGTCTGTGTACTGCATACCAGAGGCTCATGATGCACCTGAAGAAAAGCTTCACTTCACTGCAACTTTAAGCCTAAATTCCCTCCCTTTCAGTGAGGCAGCAGCCCGGAAAAAAACGGAGAGCAAACAGATAAAAAATAAACTCCCATCAATCCGACACAAGAAGAGATAAAACATTCTTCCAGCCTTCCCACCTCTCACTCAGCAGATGTACAAACAAACTATTCTGTGCCAAAATGTCCCAAATCACAGTTTTATCCACCTACTTCCCCTGGATCTAGGCTAAAACACCAAATGTCTCTTCCTAATACACAAGCATCAGTAAACCTCAATAACAAGCCACAACCCACAGCTTCCCTTGAGATGAAAATGGCAACATACAACAGATGCCAGACACAGCTGCCTCCACTCACACCATGGCTGGCTTAATCAAACAGCACTTGAAGCAATGCTACCTGCCATAATTTATATTAACTATGTTTAGACAGAATAATAATGACATTTGTACTAGCTGCCAGACATGGCCGCATCCACGCACACTATATCAGGATTGTTCAAACAGCACTTGAAGCTATGATACCTGCCATAATTGACATTAATTATGTTTAGACAGAGTAATAATGACATCTGTACTAGCTGCCAGAAACAGCTGCATCCATGCACACCATATCAGGATTGATCAAACAGCACTCGTAGCTGTGATACCTGCCATAAATGATATTAACTATATTTAGACAGAATAATGATGACATTTGTACTAAGAGCTTGCTACTATTATTTAACCAGGATATACATGGCATTTCTAAATCATACTTTAACTGAAGAAGGCATTAGTCTCCATGACAGCATTTTTTTTCAAAACACTCTACTGTTACTGCTATTATATATGATGTAACCGGGAAAAGCCGAAAGACACAACAACAACAACAACAACAACAACAATTTGTTAAATTTGAGTCTGAACTCTGATGAATGGTACCTTGTTGAATTAGTTAATTAATTACTTAAATTATTATAAGTAAAATCAATGAAAAATGAACAAGATAAGTATTCATTATAGTTCAAGTAGGGGAATAGAAACTTCTATGTTTGTATTATATGTTGCTTTGTTTTGCTTATATATAATATAAATAGTAACCCATCTTGACCTACCTTTATTTATGAAGAATTATTGCACTCTTTGAACATTCTGAATAAATCATTACTGTTTCTCAGTTGTTTAAGAAATCTTCCTTTTGTAACAAAAACAGATGACAAGTGATGTGCCATATCAGCTGATACTTTGAGAGATGTAGTTGTAAGAGTTATTTTTTGGGACAGCTATCAGTCCAATGATTTGTTTCTTTTATTCTTTCATGAGTAGGGTCCATCCATTCCATTTCTTCTGGGATAGACACTATGTTTCTGTTTTCGATGAATATAGTAGCTTCTTCTAAGTCATTAAAGGTTCCCATCTTGTTGGCAAAAAGTATTTTTGTCTTGGTTGGAAAGGCCAGCTGTGCTTTAATGTTGTTTTGTTTCAACAGTTTTATTATTGGCCTTTTTCCTTTGTTCTAGTATTATGGAAGAATAATCATTGTCAAACCTTATCAGGCTTTGATTGTATTTTAAGAGTGATTTTCTCCAAGCAAATTTTAATATTAGTTACTTGTCCAGAAATGAAAGAAATTTTATAACTATGGACCTAGGTGGAGTATTTGTTGAGTTAGAAGCAAGTTTCCTCAGTATTCTATGTGCCCTATCAATTCCAAATGAAAGTCCCTCTTTCAAGTCTAAAAATTCAGGAATACAGGTTATTAAGAAAGAAATAGTGTCTTCTCCTTCAGTGTTTTCAGGCAGAACAAAAACCTTATGTTGTTTCTCCTTCCTCTGTTTTCTAAGTCATCTATTTTGTTAAGCAGCCATGTATTTTAAGCAGAAATCTTTTTTGGAATTCTTCCTCATTGAGTCTCCCTTCAATGTCATTTAGAGAAGTCTCTATAGTTGTTATTTTTGTATGGTGTTGCTGTAATAGTTCCTTAAGAGTATCAGTCTGTTTTTGAGAATTTAATTTGAGGTTTTCTAAGTAATTTTTAAAGCCATCCATCTTCAAAGATAGTTCCTGTAAGGTAGATGCCATCAATTGCAGTGCTTTTTTCAAAGCAGCATCTGGATGAGAATTCCTTGAGTTGTTCATATTCAGTGACTCAATATATCTCCAAGTTACTTGACAGGAAAAGTTTTGTATATCTCCACCAAAACTGATATTTATGTAGATTAGTAGTTTATCTATAGATTTCTGACATTTTATAGTTGAAAATAATAACATTTTCCTATATTATTATACTGGTTTATGGAGCTCTCAAAATTCACTGCTCTCAGTTGGCCATCTAGGCTCTGCCCTCCAAGTTTTACTATTTTTGATGTGCAGTGATCATGGGAATATAAAGGTTCATTTCTTACTAGATAATTCTACCAAAATGAAATTTAAATGAATACACAGAAGATTAAAAACTATGTAAAACTATTTGGAGTGATGCAAACCTGCAGAAGGAATGTGAAAAGCTTTGAAAGATAAATTGTTTGAATGCAAAAAAATATAAAACACAACTTCAGGATCTAGAGACACAATGTCAGAATGACAGATTTCACAAGAACAAGATACTTGATTAAGGTGAGAGAGAAAAATATAAGAAATGGAAAAGAGGTTGAACTATGACTTTGAAAAGTGAAAGAAAAAAGCTGGACAGACAAATTAAACATTGTGTGAGACAAGATCAGGAAAAATTTGAAGAAAATTTGCATAAAGATATTGAGCAAAAATAGGAAACCATATTATAGATACATAAGATGTGGTAGGATTAAAAACATAAAAATTGTATATTCTAAAATTTATTCTCAGACACAATGTATTACAAATATATTTATAAAATCTTATGCAAAGCAGTTTGGCTCCACAAAAGTGGTGACAAATTATCCTAGCGACAAATTATTTTCACATCCTTTGTGGGGTGGGGTGATAAATTGTCTTAGTGATATTTATGAAACCTCAAACATTGAAATCGAATTAAATCAAATCTGGCTCACAAACAAGATACAGGAAATCAAAATATAGGAACTTATATCCACAAAGAGACCAATCACCAGTGCAGTTCCTCAGGGTTCTGTGCTGGGACTTCCCTTGCTTGGCATTTACTGTTTCTACCAAAGGGCTATGGCTAATTAAGTTTACAGATGATTGCAAGCTAGGAGCAGTCATTGAATCCCCAAATGACTTGGCTATCCTGCAGGAAGGTTTGTCCCAAATAAATAACTGGTGTTAAAATCATGGACTGAAACTTAATGCCAAAAAATGCATCATTGCAACCTCTGGGAAGTCATCTACCCCAGGGAACTATCACATTAACATTAACAATACAGCCATAAGAGTTGACCCATTTGTTCATATTTGGGAACTTATGTGGGCAGTGACATAACTTTTGACTAACATGTGTCTTTTGTTGCAAGAAAGTCCTTCTATAATGCACAGCTTCTAAACAAAGTAATTGTGTCTAGATCTAAGGATACCATTATCCCCTTCCACTCATCTCTCATTAGGCCAGTCATTGAATATAATGTATATGTCCAGACATATACAACAACTGGAATGCTCACAGAGATACCTTACTAAAAGGATGCAAGGCCTAAACAACATGTCCTACATGGACTGACTCAAAGCCCTGTCACTATACTCGGTATCCTTCAGACTGCTAAGAGATGACCTATGTCTGGCATATAAGGCATCATCCAACCCAATACTGATGGATTTACTGCACATGCGCAAGTTAAATGACATCATAAATACTTGGTCTAGGGATCTAAAGCTCTTCTACAACATTAACAGGATGGTTTGGAGGGACAGGTATATCTCGTAGAAGATACTGCTGCTCTGTAACAGACTCTACATCCACATGAAAAGTTCATCCCTGTCCATATTCAAGTGCAACCTGGATTTATAGACAGGAAACAAAATATGTACACCTGGATTGCCCCATGTAGTACTAATGGACAGAGGCAGCTTCAAAATGCTTTATCCCATGCATGGGACCCCCTCAAATTATCTATGGTATGATCCCAGTTATTCTCATTAGGGGTAACAAATAACGTTTGGCCACGGAAAGAGTTAACATCAATCTCTAACGAAATGAGATAGGTTCATTTGAGCACAAAAAGGGAAACTTGCTAGGCTTAAAATGACCCACAAGGGTAGCTAGCCTAGTACTTACATATGAACCTATAAAATACTTTACTTCAACAAAATACAAAATATATATGTGTAATAATACTACTAATTAAAAAATACAAAACAATGTAACCGGTAACCCATTTTCTAAGCTTAATAATGCCTTCCAACGTGTGTGTTATTGGGGAAATAATACCCTTCTAGGGCTGTTGAGGCCAACCACCTCCTCAGAATACCCTGGGCATGCATTATTTTCACAATAACACACATCTTGTTGAACAATATTGCTTGCATATACCCTTTACATTTTTGTTAGCTTTTGTTAGTTTTTTTAGCTGTTAGTGGTATTTTATAAATGTGTATTTTCATTATATTATTGCTGTCTATCACTAAATGTAGGCCTGCCTATCCTTGCATTGCTGGGCTGAGACTATAATTGTTCACTTGTGATTAGTGCTTTATCATGATAAACACATTTTAAATAAATAAATCAATAAACTTCAGCCATTATGGGATACATTAAGGTGATGTATCATAGCTGTACATATACTGTCCAGCCTTAGAAGAATAATGCACCTAAGATGATCTTCTGTTCAGTCCTTTTCTGCATTCCTTACCATCTACTCACACAGCCCTCCTTTCTCTGCCTGTGTATAACTATAAATATGGCCAGTCATTTACCTAGGGGAAAGCATCACTAAACCCCTTTTTCCCATTTTCTACATAGGCTTGGGGTGTTGTGTTAACTGTCTCCATCTCTCTAGATTCAATGCCACACTCCTACCTTTTTCGACAGTCATGCCTGACTGTTGCAGATCTTTTCTCACACAGTCCATCCACTTCTTTGCTGGATGCCCTCATTTCATCTTGCCTTCTTCCCGTCTGTCCCAAATCTTCTGCACCAGATTGTCTTCTGCTTTTCTGCACATGTGCCTGAACTACTGTAATCTGTTCTCTTTTACCTTTTCTACAATTGGAGCTACTTTGGCTTCTGCTCTTATGTCCTCATTTCTCTGTCTGTCCCACAGTGTGCATCTCACCACCTATCTCAGGCACTATATTTCCATCACTTCAACTATCTCATCTGCTCTGCCTTTACTGCCCAGGTTTCTGTACCATAAAATAGTACTGGTCGCACCACTGTTTTGTACATCTTACTTTCAGCTTCTTTGGCATTCTTCTGTAATACACTACACCTGACACTCTGTTCCAGTTGGCTGCAACCCCTCTAATTCCAGCTTAGGCCACTTAATTTAGACTTCCCTTCTGCTCAACCACACCTCCCAGTTACCTGAAGCTGTTAACTTGCTCCACTATCTTCCCTTCTATCTCACTTCTCAGCTTCTTCTGAACTCCACCATTTACAACTATGAAAATTGCTTTATCTATACTCAGTTTCATCCCATGTGACTTCAGTTTTGCATTCCATCCCCCTACCCTTTACTGAAGTTCTTGCTCAGAGTCTGTCTGCAATGCCACATCATCTGCATACAGCATCTTAGTTGATCTGTCCCCTTCATTTGGTTTGCTAACGTAATCGATCACCAATATGAACAGTAGTGGGCTCAGATCTCAATTCTGATGCACACCCACTCCTACTGGGGACCCATCTGTGAAACTGAACACTGTTCGTACTTGAGCCATTGACTCCTGGTACATAGTCCACACTAATTCTATGAATGTTTCTGGGACTTTGAACCACTGCAGGACTGCCCAAATCAGCTTTCTTTGGACCTTTACATATGCTTTTCCAATGCCCAGTCTGACTCTTTCCTCATCTCTTGCTTCTTCTCAACTATCTGTCTCACTACATACATTAGGTCAGTTGTGCTGCATCCTGATCTGAATCTGAACTGCACATCTCCCATCTTAATTTTGACTGCTTTGCATATCCATTTATCAATCACCCTCTCTAGACATTTCATGCAATATGACAGGAGTTTCATACCTCTGTACTGCCTACAGTTGTCGATGTCCCATTTGTTCTAGTGCACTGGCAGGAGTATGTTGATTCTCCAGTCATCTGGGAAACCCTTTTCTCTCCATACTACTATGAGAACCCTCAGGATCCATTTCTCCCCTGTCACACCCAACATCTTTTTCATATCTGCTATGACTTCATCTGAGCCTGCTGCTTTCCTGACTTCATTTTCCTCAGTGCTGTTCTTACTTCTTCTATGATGGGCTCCTCTTCTTCTGTCATTCTAGGCTGTGACTGGGGTAGTACAGCTTTTGTGGGGTTTTCTTCATTCAGAAGCTGCTGGAAGTACTCTTTCATCTGTCTTTGATACCCTGTGGACTGGTGAGCAGGTTGTTGCTGGCATCCTTTATGAAGGGTGTCTGACTATGTTCTTTATTGCCTTGTTTATGCCTTGCAAACTGATAGAGTTTATTTGTGCCACCTACTGAGTCACTTTCCATAAGCTGTTGGATTGCCCCTGATGCCTTGTTCTAGGGGACATGAACAAAGAAATTGATTAACCACACTCTTCATACTCCATCTACGGCTGGGGAGTCTGTTTTATCTCAATATAACCAATGTGCTTGAGGTTTTATAGTGCACCACAGCCTTCCATCTCAAGGTGATCCTTCCCTGTTTTGGGTCAGACTGAAGCCACATCCTTTCACTCAGCAGTACTCTGGTATACCAAGTGAAGCCCTTCTGGTCTGCTTCCTTGATCTACAACACAGTCATCTATAAACCCACCAAATGTGCTTCAAGAGACTTCCAGAATAGAAATTTTAGTATCAATGCATGTTCCCGTGTGTAACCACCCTCGGCCAAAATGTAACCATACAGTTTTCTAAATTAGTCATGCTAATAGAGCTATAATATCCCTGTCTGATCAGTAACTTGTTAATGGTGCTATAACATTTTTCTCCTTCACAAACCTTAAGGAGAAATTTCAGTGACCAATTTCTTGAAGTACTTTCACATTATACATATGATACTGCACTCCTTACTCCTTGTAGTGGGAAGACATTACACCATCTACTTTAGGACTATGTACTATGGCACAAAATCCTAACAGTAACAACTCACACTGCAATGGCACATCATTATTATCAATGTGTTATCCTCACTATGATAACGCACTCTTACTCGCTTGTGGAAAAATGCAGGAAAAACAACAGCTCAAACAATTATAATTTCTACTAAACACTAAGGTAAGGGCATTGTCAGATCTCAGGGCTACCTTGTTATTCCTTGAAAACTGGTTGTTGTTTTCACTGATGTGTGCTGTGTCTGTGGCACAGCGTCAAAACTGGCAATAAGCAGTTGGCATGATGTAAAGACTGAGGAATGCCCAAGCCAAAACCGCAGCAAGCATAAATTCTGGGACTGTCCTGCAGTAAGACCTCTTTGAACCCACCTTCTTAACATGGCTTTTGTGATTCTGAATGCTACCCTCCCTCATGTTCCTGTAAGTTGGGGTGTTGTCCCACCCCCAGTCTGATGTGTCGAATGAGCTCAAGCTCCTCTGGATAAACCATAATGATGTCATCACACAGATCTTGACTGTTAAGCATCAGAAACCTTCTACTGACCTTGAAGCTAAATTGCTAGAAAACATTTTAAGTAAATGTGAACAATTATTTCACCCATTCTGTCTGACTTCTAATCCTCTTCTCTCCTTTTGCTAAAATCATCATGGCTCAGCCTTTTGTGGTCAAAGTTAATTAAAACAATATAATATACATCTGACTGTTTATCCCTTCCCTTTTCCCTAAGCTGCTCCATCCTTGCAACTTAGATTACTGTTCCTTTGTATGTGGCTATACATACATACAAATATTTCAAACATGGGCAATAATGTTCTTCTAGTCTGCCAGTGTACCAAAAGAGTTGATCTCGTGTTAAGTGTCAGGTTGTTTTTAAAACACCTAAACTAGTGCTTGCTTTAATGTAATTTGGTAGTCTATTACATGCATCAGCTACTCTTTCAGAGAACCAATTAGTACACTTCTCATTCCTATAGAATCTTCTACATAGGTTGTCTGATGATTCTTTACTAGTTTTTGATAACCCCAAACATTCCCAGAAGAAGCTGTCTCTGAATGCCGTATATACCTGAATAAGGTCTCCTCTTAAATAATTATATGACACATTGTACAAGTTCAAATATTTAGTCTTTCATAATAACTTAAATTTTCACATCCGTGAATATCCTTTGTATATTTCTGCTGTACTCTCTCCAGGTTACTTATGCTTGTTTTCTTATAAGGTTTCCATATTGTTATTCCATACTCAAGTTTGGGTCTTATATAATGAACAAACAATTAATTCATCATTTCTGATTTCCTAGATTTTATAAATCTTTTTATACAACCTATAGTTATATAACTATCATAAACCAATTGGCTGATATGATTAAAAAAAGTCAGTGCTGGAGCTACTTATATACCCAGGTCCTTAAATGAATCTACAGTTTCAATTACTGTGTGCCTTTCAGTTTAAGACTCCCAAATCTCATATGCTTAGTTTTGGATGTATTTATCTCCTATATATTATTCTCCTGTGCCCAAACAGTCAATTTAGACAAGTTCTTTTGCAGACATGCCCTATCTGTAACACATGTAATCAGTTTACCCATTTTCAAATCATCTGCATAGAGACTGCAGAACACCTCAAATTAAAAGGCTAGATCTGAAATATACAAGCTAAACAAGTGTGATCCGAGGATAGAGCCCTGTGGGACACCCTGGCTGTAACCACAAATTTCACCTGTTTAATTGCTGTATGATGCTTTTTATGCCCTATTTGTAGGCCATGTGCTATCCATCTCATCAAGAGTATATGAATACCTGGTTGTTCTAATTTATTGATGAGTATTTTGTTTATCACCCTATCAAATGCTGAAGTTATATCTCTATATAATTCACATCACAGCACAATTTTTCATTCATAGCTGTTAGTATATTGTTATATGACATCATGTTACAGGTAGTAATAGATCTAATGTCATCATATGCACACTGATATATGGTTTCAAGTCCCAACTTTTCCAGTTCTGGCAATAATTTACCCAATATAACATCCATTATTTTTCCACAAAATGAAAATAAACTTATGGGTCTGTGTGACTCTGGGTTTGACTTCTCTTTCCCTTAAAGACTGGTTTAACAAGTGCATGTCTCCAGTCATGAGGAATCTCTCCATATTTATATGACCTAGTAAGTAACAGATATAATGGTACTGTAAGTTCATGCCAAAGTGTTCTCAGGTCATTATTACTGATTTAATCTTCTCCCTGTGCTTTGTTTGGCTCCAGTTTGTGCAGTTATTTTTCAATATAATTTACTTTGATTCCAGTATCTGGGGTTACCTGGATATCACCAGGAAGACTTATCACTCCCTTTATGGACCTAAACTGTTTTGCATAAAATATTGCAAATATATCTATAATCTATTATGTCTGAGAATAAATTTTAGAATCTACGCACAGTTTATCAGTTTGTATGTATTTACCCCTTCCACATCGTATGTATCTATAAAAAAGTTTCCTATTATGCTCAGTATCTTTACATAAATTTTCTTCAAATTTTCTTGATCTTGTCTCACAGTATGCTTAATTTGTTTGTCCAGCTTGTTTATTTCAGTTTTCAAAGTTGTAGTTTGACTTCTCTTCCATTTCAAATATTTTTTGTCTCTTACCTTAATCAGGTATCTTGTTCTTATGGAAATATATACCCAAGATGTCATATGCCTAGATCCTGATGTTAAATATATATTTTTTATTTTTTATACTCAATTTCTCTTTCAAAACTTTTCACATTCTTTCTGTAGTTTTTCCAGTGAATACATCACTCCAGTAAGTTTTACATAATGACTGTTTTGCTTCCATATAATATGTAATTAATCTTCTGTGCATTGGTTTAAATTTCAATTTGGCAGAATAATCTAGCAACAAATTAACTTTTATAACCCCATGATCATTTCACTTAAATGGTGGCAAAACTTGAAGTAACAGTAATTTCTTTAGGAACACAAACAATGTATAGTAGGTTATTTCCCTGGTAGTTTTTTTTACAATCCAAAGCAATTGTTGTTCCTGACCATGTCTTGTGAATAATTTCCTTAGTAATGTTATTAAATCGATATTATTCCAGTCTGTTTCTGGTAAATTTAAGTTTCCAGGTAATATTATTCTCCCTTCCTGTGTTTCATGCAAGAAATGTGTGTATTACTTTAGGTCATCGGCACTTGACTTTGGAGATCTATATACTCCAACAATTGTTATAAGTTCCAGGGTTGTCTTTATTGTCACAGTTGCACAGTCTATAGTATTGGTGTTATCACTGAACATGTAATAATCACAGGTCTCATAACTATCTTCAGTCCTTATCTTAACACCTGCACCTGATTTTTTGTTAGAATGTCTGTTGCAGTAAAAACATGTATACCCTGGCAGAACTGGTTTCCAGTCATTGTTCTTTAACCATGTTTCACAAACAATAACAACATTGATCTTGTGTAAATGTAGCAAATTTTCTAATAAAACTTTATTATTAATGCTCCTTGCATTAACAACCATCAGAGATGTATCATGTATCAAATGTTGCTAACTGGGAACTGTTAAATTTCTGAACTGGCAAAAATCCTGCCTAGTGTTTGTCAAATATTGCAAAATATCTGCTGCAAAAATTTTCTTCCCTGATCTTGACTAATCATGTCTAAACATGTGTGCCCCAAACTAGGCTTGGATGCTGTACACATTTTCATTTTTTAAAACAGGACATGTTTTCCATGTAGGTATTTACCCCCCAAAAATCTTTTCATTCACGGTGTGCTGACTATCCTTTCTATATGTGATTTGTGCAAAATATTTCATAACACCAGTACAAGCAATACTATCTAAGAGGGCTGGAAGTTCCCTACTAACAGTCAGAGAGTCCTTGTGATGACATCATTTGTAGTGACAAGAATGAAAACAGATTCCTACTTCCTTATATTAAGTCGTTCCAAGGCTTGTCTCACATCTTCTGTTTTTACTCCTGGCAAGCATAACACTATTCAATGTTCATTATCTTCGCTGCAAATGTAAACAGTTTCTCTAATAATTGAATCTCCAATTATAAGAATATATTTTCTGACCAGATATGAAGAATCTTCAACTTCTAATAATGTAATATCTGCTCTATCAATTGTTACAAAGGAATGATCATCATCACCATTAGTCCTATTAATTCCACTGTTTTCACTGCATATTAAATTTACAAGCATACAATTCTCATCCAGCTGGCTTTGTACATCTACAGCTTGAGCCATGTAGTCACCATATGTCTTTCTCTTCTTTTTTTTACAGTAATGTTCTTCATAGATTCATAGGTTCAAAAGTGTTTACTAGACGTATGACCCCAAAGGCCATTTTAAGCCTAGCCATGCATCCCAAATCTCTGACAGGTTTTGGTATACTTGATAGGTGCATGCAGGGGCCTGGGAGATGAACCATTTACAGGTTGCATGTGTCCATTAGACACATAGGTGCCAAGCCAGGGATGAATTTCCTGTTCCCTATTCTACTGTTCAAGTTGCACTTGAATTGAGTTAGGGAGGAACTCTGCTTTATATGGATGGGGAGCCTGTTCCAGAGATGGGGTAGTCTCTGGGATATATACCTGTCTCTCCAGCAGTCCTAATTATATCACAGGCAAGGTTTAAGTCTTTAGCATGGGTAATTCTGGCGCTGTTTGTTTTGCTGATATGCAGGAGGTCCATCAGAGTGGGGTCTGACAATGCCCTGTATGCCAGGCATAGATCTCCCCTCAACAGCCTGTAGGAGACAGAATACAGGGATAGGGCCTTGAGATGGTCTGCATAGGACATTTTACTTATGCCTCGCATTCTTTTAGTGAGGAACCTCTGTGGGCATTCCATTTGTTGGATATGCCTGGTTAGGTAAATGCCATAAGGGGCATTATTCTCAATGATAGGTCTGATGAATGCCTAATACAGTGGAACAATTACTTCCTTGGACCTAGATCCCATACCTTTGTTTATACGTTGCGTAACATAGAATAATTTCCTCAGTACTGTAGACACATGATGGTCAAAGGTTAGATTACTGTATGTGCGTGTCCCTAAGTCTGTGGCTACTGGGTCAGCTCTAAAGAGTATGTTGTCAATATGATAGTTACCTGGGTGGATGACTTCCTGAAGAATACTATTATGCATTTCTTGGCATTAAGTTTAGTCCATGGCTCTGGCACCAGTTGTTTGTCTGTGTCAGCCCTTTCTGGAGAAAATTTGTTTTGGTGTGGGATTCAATGGCAGCTTCCAGTTTGCAATTATCTGCAAATTTAGTCAGCCAGAGACCATTGACATTGGCCTTAATCTCAGAGAAGTAAATGTCAAAAAGGAGTGGTCCAAGGACTGATCCCTGAGGACTCCATTTGTGACAGGCCTCTTTGTAGAGGTGAACTTCCCAGGTTTAACTTCCTGGGTCCTGTCTGTGAGCCATTTGGATAGCCACTGGGTGAGATACTGGTTTGTACCTAAATTTCTGAGTTTGTCAACAATGTCCATATGGGGTATTGTATCAAATGCCTTGACCGGGTGAAGTTAGAAAGTGTGAACCATTTAGCCCTCATCCATTGCTTTGGTGAGCTTCTTAAATAAGTCCAACAGGTTGAATAAGCAAGACCTACCCTTGATGAAACCAAACTGGGTTGGGTCCAGTGTCTGGAGGTTTACGATATCATTGTTGATCACTTCCATGATCCTTCCGCATTCAGTTTTGATGTCTTCTATTCACCTCCTCTTGCCTCTTTTCTATACCTTCTCTTTTGGAAAACATGCAGCCTTTTTCTGTACACTGAAGGTTTTCTGATAGAAAAGATGTTATAATTCCCTTTAATCTGTGTGTTAGATAACAAAGCAGTGTCCTGTTTACTATGTATTCTCTTTCCTTTTGCAGACATTTATCAGTTTCTTTTACGGCCTTGTTATTTGTGGTGAACTTCTTCATTTCTTTCTTTTTTGTTTCCTTTTAAACACTCTGGATCCTCAGACTGCTGAATACTTGCATCCATAATTCCAAAGTTGTCAGGGGCATAATTGTGTTTCATAGGAGTTGAATGATCTTTACATAGAATAGACACATTATTTCCTAAATGTGCTCTATTTGCTCTTTGCCTAACATTATTTATCTCACCAGTCCAGTCATTAATATGTGTAACGACAGTTCTCCAAGCCATGCCAATTGCACAAGTGCAATTGTCATCAATAAGTCTAGATTTACTTCTAATAACGTTAAGTAAATCATCCAACTTTTTACATGAGGAACACAGATCACCAGTGTTATCAGGTGTTACTTTTAAATATGCATAGCATTTATTACACTGTACAAGATATTTGTGCTTTACCAAATCAGTAATGGCATACTCATTTAAGGAATCCATATTCAGCTTAAATCAAATGAAAAATTATAAAAGAAAAGAATAATCAAATCAGTTACCCAGAATTCAAAGATAAATTAACTTCTCTGAGAAAGGTCACACAAGCAATATACAACTAAATGCAGTAAATACAGTAAAGTTGTTGTTCTGACCTTACAAGCTCTGAATGTCAGACAAAAGCTGTAATTCCTTTACGTCACAAGTGAATGCACGCAGTAGCTTCGGCTCACTATCTCTTGCCATCACACTTCTTTTTAACAGTAAAGATCAATAAATCCCACACCAAGAGAGGATTGTTTAGATAATCTCTAGATTGTCCTCTCTGCAGTCTGTGTAACTTTATAGCTGACTGGACCCCTTGGGATGGCTAGAGCTTGCCTGTCTAAAACCTATCCCTTTCTAACAACCAACAGTGAAAATTAAGGTGAGACAACAAAATATAAACCAAAGTAAATCTTCTTGTCTACAAGCTATCCCTTCCTTGCTACAAACAGTGAAAACAGTGGAAAAATAAAATATAAATTCAAATAAAACTTTTCTTACCAGTCAACTCCACAGTAAGTCACAAACCAAGATAAGTCTTTCCACAGTTTTGCATATGAGGCTGGTTAGATAGGGTCTATATTATATTGTCAACAGCTAAAAATGTCGACTCTGGATTGTTCGGCAGAAAAATGTCGAACTACAAGATTAGCAAACGGCCAAATCACTGATTTATTTTCAATGGAAAGAAATTGGTTGGCCGTTCTCTTACACCTGCCCTTTCCCTGACTGTAGTGCGGTCTCGGAGTTAGAATATTTATTTAGGGGGGTATTGGGGGGGGGTGAAGCTGTGGTGTTGGCATTTGGCCAACCAATTTCTTTAAGAAATTACCGTGGTGCTTCTCTTTTTTGGATTACAAGTTTTGGTTTGAGCACCATCCGTTTGTTCTACTGGTTCTTAGTTTTTTCGGATGGATTCAGAAGGTACATCCAGTATGGACAATACACAACGTGGCTCTGAACCTGGAGAGCTACGCAAGCTTATTGGTCAGCTGATGCAGTTGGTGGTACTTCTGACACCCATGAGCCAATCCATGGCCACGCTGTTATCGTAGCTACCACCTCCAGGGAACCAGGAAGCAGGAAAGCGAATGCTTCACAAAGATAGAATGGCGTCTATACTAGAAATGGATAATCGAGTGAGTGAAATGAATAATGGAATAACAAATAATAGTATTGAAGGCTTTCCCAGGATATTTTTAACCAGCGACAACGAGGGTGATTCTCCTAAAGAAGCGAGGAGCATTACCAATACTATTAGGAATCAGAAGACAACTGAAAGTATTAAAACTGTAGCAGGTACCAAAAAACAACTTTTAGACATTCTCAATGCAAAATTTGATTTCAAATTAAAAGCTCCTGTGTCTGTTAACAATGGGACATATAGTAATATGTTAGAGGACTTGGATTTTTTTCTATATAAATTTAAAATGTTGGAAATGGACAATGCATATTTGAAACATTGCCTGTCACTAAATATAGTACCTAAAGGATTGAGAGTCTGTAAATATCCCAATAATGTTATTGAAGGTAGTGTTTTTCATTGTGATTTGATAGCAGTGTTTGACAAATGTGGAATGGAAGTCATGAGAGCAATTATAAAGAATAATGAGATGGAAATGGAGAAGTTGCATGTTAAAATTGAACACATTAACAAGGGTATTACAAGTGATTTGTTTTTCACAATAGAAGATGAAAAAGCTAAATATTTTAAACTATTGAAGAATATAGAGATTAAGTGCACAGAAGTGCAAAACAGGAAATTTAATAAGATAGAAAGAGATCTTAATGAATATAAAACCAAAACCCACTACCCAAAACCCAAATATAGGTTTAGAAGAAATAATGGTGGTTACAACTTTGAAAATTTTGAAACCAAAGGTAATGAGGATGTTGTTTTTACTGATGAAAATTTTGACACAGAATTCCCGCCTTTAAGAAGGTCTGAAAGGCTCAGATCAAAAAATTCAGCTGAATATAATTAAAAAAACTACAAGAGCAACCAGTGGAGACCTCAAATGAGGAATCCGGTAAGATGGACTTAGCTGAAAGTATAGTTAACATGGGATTTAAATGGACATACAAGGATTTTAGTATTTACAATTATACTAATTATCCTATAAACATTACTACTTTTGACTTATTTTCTAAAGGGTTTGGGTTTATCCCGGTACAGAAAACTAATATTTTCAATTTATTGGTTTAACTCAAATCATTTTTAAGGAAAAAGAACTTACAACTAATGTTCAATGGTAAAACCAATCAAAGAAATGAGAACAGTTTAAGACGTAAAAGTAGCTTTAACCCCCCACTACACCCACAATTAAAAAATGTTGAAAGAATCTTAGAAAACACATTAAGAACATTGTTAAAACAAAACCATGTGAAGCAAAATCTGACATTATTAGAAAAAACTATGTTGGGTGAGATTTGTAATGATAAAAATCTTAGAGTTATGAAACCCGACAAAGGTGGGGGAACGGTATTCATGGAACATATAACATATGAGGGTAAATGATGGAAATTTTAAATAATTCAGAGAAATACACTAGAACCTCCATTAATGAGATTAATATAACCTACAGGAAGATTCACATACTTCTCAATGACTTGCTGATTGAGGGGTTGATTGATTTAGAAACTTTTAGATATCTAAAAGTAGAAAAACCCAGAGTACCATCTATATTTGGAATTCCAAAAATACATAAAGATGTTAATGACCCACCTTTGAGAGCAATAGTATCAGCTGAGGTTTCTGCAACTGCACCCCTTGCAAAATGTGTGGACCTAAAGGTTAAGGGTCTGGTTACTAACAACAAAAATATTTTAAAGGATTCATGGGATTTATTATGGAAGTTAGATCACTCACTATGTTTTGAAGAATTATCTTTTGGTACCCTGGATGTTATAGACTTATTTACCAGTATTCCCCATGACATTGGTTTAGAATGGTTTGAAGAAATTCTGATAGAATACCAAACACTAACGCATAGTGAATTTAGAACTGTTCTGGCACTTATGGAAATGGTGTTGAAGAATAATTTTATATTCTTCGAAGGTGAATACTTTAAACAAGTGAGAGGTGTGGCTATGGGTGCACATTGTGCCCCCACATATGTCAACATTATTATGGCCTACTGGGAAAACCATTTTTTGTTAAATTCTATGTATAAAGAGTACTGGGTATATTATGGCAGATTTTTGGATGACTTGTGTTTTTTGTGGAAAGGTGATCAAATTTCCTTCGAGAACCTGGTTAAACATCTTAATAAAACGACGAGTTTTTTTACATTTTACATATAAATTTGAACATCATATATTAAATTACTTAGATGTAACCATCACAAAAAAATGGAAATCAATTTGCCTCGAAAGTGTATAGAAAAGAGACATTTTCTAACTCCTACTTGTACTATACTAGTTCCCATCCCTACTTTCAAAAAAGAGGGGTGATTAAGGGACAGTTAGTTCGTATAAGTAGGATGACCTCTGATAATGAGTGGTTTAACAAAGAATGTGAATGGTTAAAAGAACAATTTCTGAACAGGGGTTACCCTGCTAGTCTATTTGATGAAATACACAATGAAGTACTGGAAGGTAGGAATACTAAGTTTGCCCCAATTATAGGTACAGCGTTAAATGAAGTTACAACGCCTCACAAAGAGAATTTAACAGATATATATAGTGCAGGTATTATAACCACTTATGACGGCCAGTCTGGCCTGATAAGGAAAATAATAGACAAAGAGTGGGGAAACTTTGCTAAAATATCTGACCTTAATTACATATTCGATGACGGCCTCAAATATGTTTACCGTAAAGGTAATACCATAAAAAACCTAATAGAGAAAGGTTCAAAGAGATTTGTTACCAAAGGGGTAGTAAACAAAAGAGGGCTGTTTAAATGTGGAGCATGTAATTACTGCACCCACCTAATAACTGGTGACTGTTACTATCTAAATGCAAGGAAAAGGAAACTTTATTTGAACGTACATGTAAATTGTAATACAAAAGGAATAATATATTTATCGATATGTAAAGAATGTGGTTCTTTTTTATATTGGCAAAAGTGAAAGAAAGTTGAAACAAAGGATTTATGAACATCTATATGATATTAGGACCAAGAAGGATAGTAATGCACTATATAAACATACTAATACATGTGTAGAAGCCAAGTTCCAGTTTTTTGTGTTAGAGGTGGTGGAAACTGACCCTAGGGGAGGAATGTGGGAAACCCGAGTGGAATATAGAGAATTATTTTGGCAAATTGTACTTGAATCCACCAGGTTCCCAGGACTGAATGATATGATCTCCCTGGGTCCAGTACTTAAATTAAGATCTGCTAAAGTTTGAGAAAAATCAACCTTTAGTTTTATTTCTTGTTTAACATTATTATATGAGGTATTTAGCTAATCAAATTAAGATATTTATTAAGACTACCTTCTTGAACTATGGATTTACATTTTGACAGGTATATACCAACATAAAACAGTAGAGGGAGTAATTGTGTATCATTTTAATTTTTGTATTATTTTAATTTTTATATGTTTTTCATAGTCATCATATATATTTTAATACTTTTAGATCAGATACTGGTGATTTTTAACACAATATTTAGATCATATATTATATATTCTGTATTCATATATTTTAAGACACATTTTTTTATGTAAAAATATTTATACATTTGTTTAATTGAATTTCACATTTCATTGGATGATAATCAATTATCAAATTATATTACTTATGCCAACCTGGTACCTGGATGGTGGGATCTGGAAATTCTTTCACATGTTGAGTGTTATGACAAAGTCATCTTTTATAAAAGATTTGCGGATGACCTCTTGTTCTTTGTTAGGAAGGAGAGTTTCAACATGGAAAGTTTCATTGAGGCATTTAGTACTAGTACCCATTTTTTTGAAATTTACACTTGGGGGCTCAGGTTTGGCAGTTCCTTTTTAGGATGTGGTGCTTAAGTGGGACATGTTTACTAACAATGTGGTCAACACTATCCACAGAAAGAATAAATTTTGTAACAGTTATGTACATTTCAAAAGCAGCCATCCTATATTTATCAAAAGGAGCATTCCTCACGGTCAATTTATACGGGCTTCCCGGATAACCGTAGATGTTTTTTTTTTTTTTTTTTTGGAAGAAATAGAATTTAAAAAGAAATTATTTTGGAAAGGAGATATCCTGGTGAGATGGTGGATAGTACAGCCAGTGAAACAGTGTCGAGGAGGGATGTGGATTTTCCCCCAATTTTGAAAAAAAGGTTTTTCAAAAAGGATGGTTGCTAACACCAGTGATACAAGTAAACCTAGGTTTTGCTTGGATATGAGTGTTGACAACTATCAGATTTGTAAGATCATTCAAGAAAACTGGAAGGTCATCTTGGGCAACGGTGGTTTTGTATATAAGAAAAATCAGAATATTAAAGACATGCTGGAAATCAAGGCCCGTGGTCTTTGTCACTTGGACATTGGTAGAATGTGAATGTTTAAGTGCACAGGTTGTAAAGCATGTGGGTACATACAAGTGGGTCCACATATTTTCTTGCAGCATCTAGATTATAACACTACAGTTCCAGCTAGAATAGACTGTAACATCGAAGGTATTGTTTACGTTGCTATGTGCAGTGGATGTCCAGCGTTTTATGTGGGAATGTCCACTAGATGTTTGTACAAACATATTTTGGAGCATGTATATGCTGTCAGGACAAGAAGCAACAATAACGCATTTTACAAGCATTGTGTAGTGTGTACAAACTAGAAGAAGTTTACATTTTTTGTGCTGGAGTTAGTTAACAAAGACATCATGATTTTAATTGTGTAGTTGAACAAAAAGAAGCAGAGTGGCAACTTAGGCTTGCCTCTTATATGCATCCTGGTTTGAATGACAGTCAACATTAAATGTTTTTTTAAAAAACAGAAAGATAAATATTAAATAATACTTGTGTTTACACATATATTTTTTATATGTATTTAACAAGCTCTTTGTTCCTTGATGAGTGGTGTGGTTCACTTTAATTGTAAATTGTTAAACAGGCTTGATTGGTTTCAGCTTAATGATTTTAGCATTTAAATAGTGAGTTCATGGTTGCTCTTTGTTTTTCTGATGAAGTCGTTCTGATGAATAGTGATTAAAAGAGTTTTTACACTAAAAGGCTTGGTCTTCTGCTGGTTCTATTGGTGTTTTACTTATTTGTTTGCTTTGGATAATACCCTTTGACGTTCAGCTGCTGCTTTTCTTGTTTACAAAATAATTTTTACTGAACCAAATAATATTAACAAAAAACATTATATTTATTTATTTATTGATTGATTTCTTTTTTTGAAGAAAGGAAATATACCACAATGCAAATAAAATTAAAATGGTTTTAGGTTTTCCAATAAACATGGAGTAAAACTGTAGAAAAAAACAACACAGAAAACTATTTTCTCTTCCATTTCCAGTTGAAAACATCTTGAATTTGAATTTGTGTTCACGTCAGTCACCCTGCTAGACAGGGATCCAGGGAAGTAAATACCGTGGGAAGAAATATCCAGGGAATTGTTATGGCTGGGCTTGCATAGGCCCTAGGGCCAATAGCCTAGTACCAACCTATGAACCTATGAGTTTCAAAATATTTATGTTTTCATGTAAAACTTAAAAACATAAAAAGGCTTATAAAATTAAAACTAAAGCTTTGCTATTTTCTCAACAAAATCATTAAAAATTCCAAAAAGAAGGCCTTCATCCATAGTAATTTGAGTTGATATTTAGGTTGACAATTTAACCATTTGAATGAGCATATTTTACAAAAGAACACTGGATTTAAAAGCCTTCAAACTATGAAATACATTTGAATGTGATGAACCACAAACTAGGCATATGCCATTTATGTGAGCAAAATAACAAGCCAGCTTTGAAGAGGTAGAATAATCATTGTAGAAAAACATCAAATAAGTTTACAACAACTTTGGTAAGGATATAAGATTATATGCTTGCTTTTTGGTATGACAGTAGTTTAGACATGAATCATACAGTGAAACAGATTTGTCCTGTATAGAGGAGAGAAAATAGTTATCATTGAGTACAGTCTGCATGCTTCTGAGACAAGACATTTCTTAAATAGAGCATTGTTCCAAAGTTTGTATCTCACATCTCAATTGCTCCATCAAAACTGTTGGTTTTGTAAGGTAAATTTGGTTTGATATTGGTAAAACCCCAGGATTATTTGTGTGAAATCTATTTTGTCAAAGCAAAGGGCTGGAGTCCGTAAAGTTAATGGAAACTATTTGCAGACAGATCAGCACAATGAAGGAAGACTTCAATGCACCTGTTGTGGATGCAATTTCAGAAGAATTCCAAAGACAGTCTGAGTACTTAGATATTCAGTGTAGGATAATTACAGATTCTGCACACTCAGGTTTGATTCCAAAAAACATCATGTACACACAAATTAACTCAAATGTGATGAACAGCCACGCAGACTCCATTTATGAAATCTTCGGCATACTCTTTATGGACTCCAATGAATTAAAGTGAATACTATGGATTTCAGCAAAATCTGTAGCAAAGCATTAAAAATATATAAAAAATGCAACCTGCTTTTAAAGAAATGCACCAGTTTTACAGCATCACACACTTCCCTTATGAACACAGTGCAGTAGATTGCACACACATGCCTATCAAGACACCAGTACATCCTGAACCAGACCGATACATAAACAGAAAGAGCTTTCCATCCATCAGCATCAGTAATACAGGCCATTAATGAGGCTGTGACTATGCACCATAGAGGTCTGCCAGCTAGAGTCAGAGCAAGGCTGCAACTAATCCAGTTGTCAGATCAGCAAATAAGTGACAGATACTGGCTAGACAGACAACTGGTGCAGCCTGTCTGCAACATGTGTGCCCCACACATGACTGTGCATACTTTGGGATTAAACCACATCCCACTTGAAACCAAAATGGGCCTCAGCCTGGGTATACTTGCATCTGGGATGTTCCAGGGACACATTGGTGATGCTGTGGGAGTATCACAGACAGCTGCCAGACATATTTTGGCAAAATTCCTGGAAGCAATGTGCAGCAATGTGGATACTACATTCACTTTCCATACACCCCTATGGAGCAGAGAACTGTAATGGACCAGTTTTACAGCATCACACACACTTCCCCCATGAACACAGTACAATAACTTGCACACACATACCTATCAAGGCACCAGTACATCCAGAAGCAGACCGATACATAAACAGAAAATGCTGGCCATCCATCAACTGCCAAGTCCTGTGTGCAGCAGATGGCAGAATAACAAACATCATGGCAACACATCCTGGAAGTGCCCATGATGCTGAAATATGGAGCAAAAGTGGACTGAAGATAGCATTCCAGTAAGATGAACTACCTAAGGGACTACTACTAGGTAAGTGCAGGGGCATAGCTAGGTTGCAGGCTAAGGATACCCCACACAACAATATCCATTCTGACCAAATGTGTTTCATTCCCCACAGCAGGTGACTGTGGTCATCCACTTGAGCTGTGGCTAATGACACTGCACCTTGAACCATCCAACCTGCAGATGCAACAGCCTGAAACACCATAAAGCATGTGACTGGTGATATGAAAGCTAGGTTCAGATGTCTGGACACATCTGGGGTGCATTGCAATATACACTTGAGAAGGCAGCACAGACAATAATGGTGTGTGCCGTGGTAAATAACATGTTAACTAGACCACATGGTGGTCTTCCAACTACAGGTGTGGGTGAATTACCCCAAGATCCCTAGATGTCTGAAGAGGACATCCCACAGGTATCAGAGGGGGAGCAGGAGGATGTAGGGGGCAGAAGATACAGGAGAAGGCAATGTAGGGTGTGACCACAAGTGCAGGCCCAGACAATATGGCAGCATTTTTCCTACATCTTTGATTGATGACAAGCCACATGTACACGAGTACACAGACTGAACACTGATGTTCAGGTGCTGCTCCACCACAGCAACCCTGATTGCATCTAATGGCAATTACGTGCTAGGTATACAAACTGGGCATCACACATGACATCATAATCATAACATATTACAACATGAACATAATGCAAATGTGTCACAACAGTGATCATTGACTCAGAGCACAATGACACAGGTATGCATACTCAGATGGTTGTATCACTGTATGGAAAAGTAAGGGACACACATCAGTGCTATACATTCCCATCACTACAATGTAATAGCATGAAAAAAAGAAAAAATACACAGGACATAATGCAGAATGTTTATTAGCCACAGAAAAATATATCACAGTAAAGTGGTAACTCAATAATATGAGTCAGCTATGTTTACGACACAGTTGGACTCACTCTAACACAGTCTAGGGTGACCTTGCTGATGACTCACACCGTGGTCTGCTCTGCACCAATTATGTACAGAAATATGTTGCCCTGGTTACTCCACAGAGCAGATTGATGGGTGACAACACCTGCTGAGGTGAAGGAGCATGACTGCAAGTTGAAGGCCTTGTGACTAGTGGGACCACAGCAGATGGGCCAGAAGTTGAACTCTGTGCAGGTTGGACCACATTCAGAAAAAAAAGGATCACAGAAATGCTTGATCAATTCCTTCACTTTAATGCAGCAACAGCAAAGCTTTTGGGTTTCCCCTTCTTCAGTGCTAAGAAGGGGAAACCCGAAGGCTTTGCTGTTGCTGCATTAAAGTGAAGGAATTGATCAAAAGTTTCTATGATACTTTTTTTTTCTGAATGTGGTTTTGTGTGTTATATTGGACTCAGTTTACCACAGCGAAGTATTTTTGTTGCTCAGGTTGGACCACAGACAGTGATTCTTGATGGCCACTGGTGGTTCTGCAGACAGGTGGCCTGCCTCTCTCATACTGCAATCTGCTTTGCACAGTTAGGGAATGCAGAATACTGCTGCTAGCATGACACCGCCGCAGTACTGCAGAGGCCAGGGTTTTGACCAACTGTACCACAGCTAGCACAGATATATGATTGATGTCATTGCTGTGATGGCTCATTTACCTGCAGTATGAGGCAGACATCCTCTGACCCCTGGTCATCCACATCTGCTCGCATATGTCTACCATGGGTTCCTATCATGTAGCCGAACTTTTACAAGTTCAAACCACATATGGTCGAGGCCATACGTTCAAATTTGTAAAAGTTCAAGCATTTTAAGTGGAGGTTTCCATTCACTTCAATGTGGTGCAATCTCGGAGTTGGTATATTTAAGTAGAGGGGGGTGTGGGGGTGCAGGGGGGCTTGCCCCCCTGCTTACAAGTTATTGTTTTGTCCGTTATGCAGTTTTTTTTTTTCACATAGTCGAAGTTCTGTAATTTTGAACATAATGGTTCGACCATTATGTGTTCGGAGTTACGGAACTTTGACTATGCAATATAGACCCATCTACCACTGTGCCCTATTTCTGGTTGTTCACAAAAAACAATAGGGAACACTCTCTAAAGGTTGTGGCTCACACAATACAGGAACAAATGAAAAATAATGAGTGGACAATCAACCAGGCCGATAAAATGACAAATATTTAATAAAACAAATGATAAGCGCTTTCAGGTCTTGCCCTTCACCAGATAAATATTTTAACTTTTAAAATCCAATTAACCAATCCACATTTAATACTGAAATCTCTGCCTCTTAAGGGCTGGTTTCAGTGGTATGACACCATTTAAACCAGGTGCTTTATCTGCACCTAGCTCAATTATTCATCTCATTTCATTGTATTCAGTGAAGTTCACTATATCACCCCGACATCCATCTTAATGGTTTGTAACACCATAAACATGAATGTATGATCCTTATACTGTTCTATATGCTGACACAATGCATTGTTCTTATTACGTAACCTTATAGCTGACAAATGTTTTAATATTCTTTCTTTTAATTTACAGTTAGTCTTACCCACGTAGAAGGATTGACACATTTTACGCTGAGCTAAATATATAAGATTACTAGTATGACAATTGGCATATTGATTAAATACATAATTATTTCCAATAAGAGGATGTGTAAAAGAATTGCTGCTCATAATATATGCATATGCGTTACATCACCTACAAGCAAAAGTGCCTACCCTACAGGAAACTGACTCACGTCCTTGGATAAACTATGTCCATTACATAGTAGGTCATTAATATTCTTATTGCATTTAAATGTGAAGGAGGGTCTCTCCCCTACTATATTTGCTATTCTTTCATCAGTTAATAACACCTTCCAGTTATTCTTACTAATTTCACATATGCCACCAATATTATTGCTGTATTTAAGCAGCATACCTAGTCTGTTACTCATGTCATTATTCTTCAGATGGTTAGTTTTCTCATTATTGATTTTTTTCTGAAAACCGTGGTTTAGCTCTGTTTGTTCTATTGTGTTTACTTTTATTAACAGCCCTATCTACGACGTTCTTCTTGTAACCTCTGTTACTTAAAGTTTGCTTCAAATTATTTATTTCATTTTCCAATTTTTGATCATCCGTACATAATCTGGATATCCTATGTACTTGCCCTCTAACAATATTCCCGAACATATCCCTTGGATACATGCTATCAAATGCTAACATATTATTCTTCCAACATTCCTTTCTACATAGGGAAGTTTGTATATAACCATCATGCACTTTTGTCAATCGTACATAAATAATCAGAGTGTCAGAATAATTCACTGTAAACCTCAAAAAGTCTCTGGATGCTTCCAAATAATCAATAAACAATTTCAAATCATCCACAGATCCTTTCCACAACAAAAACACATCATCCACAAGTCTAACTTAATGGACTAAATGTGTTTTCCATACATGATTATTTTGAAAAATCACTGTGTCTTCTCAGTGGGCAAGAATTAAATTTGCATATGAATTTGCGCAAGGTGTGCCCATGGCTACACCTTGCTTCTGCCGGTAAAAGTGACCTTGATACATGACAATATTATTCTCAAGTACTATTCTAAGTGGATTATTTATCAATTGATTAGTCTGTATACTAAACATTATACTGTCCTTTAGCACACTTTCAATGGCTCATAAACCATACTTATTTGAAATAACAGTAAATAAGTTGTTAACATCTAAGGTAACAAGAAGACAATCATGACTATCTTTATTTTTCAAAGAATCAAGCAAGGATTCTAGGAATTGAAATGTGTCCTTCAAAAGCCTTGAAAACAGAGATAATACAGGTTTTAATTTAATTTCTATTCATATCGACAGATTTTCAGTCACCCAGCCACTCCCTGAGACTATTGGTCTCAACAGTGGATTGGACAGATTTTATGTACCTTGGGAAGGGCTTTAAATGCGGGGACCACTGGATATTCAGTCCACAAAAAATTAAAGGTTTCCTCATCCATCAAACTTAAATCTTTTATGTAGGTTAATTGCTTCTTTACATTCTCAATCAATGCTTTTTTGGATATAGGTGAAACCTGTGAAAAAGTATGTGCATTGTTTAATAAACTCCTAACACAGTGATATAAAATAGTGTCCATCACTACCAGCACCCCTCCCTTGTTGGCGGGTCTAATCAACCTCATCATTACTTAAATCTAATAATGCCTTCTTTTGTGTGGATGTTAAATTAAAATATCTATTCATTTTATTATTCTCCAAATAGGACCTAATTTCAGTTTCATACATCTTTAAAAAACTAGTTACTACTGGATGCATTGGTGGAACAAATGTGCTAGGGTGTTTCAAACATGCATTACTAGCTGCTGAATTACCACCAAACATATGTTTTAACATAATGTTCCTGCCAAACCACATCATATCTAAAAATAACTTTATTATATACAGAACGCATGCTGGGTACAAATATTAGACCTTTGTTCAAAATGAACAGCTGTTCAGCTGATAGAACAATGCTAGATAAATTATAGACAATAAAGTCACCATTATGAGCCAAGTGGATGTCCGTCATCTCTTCACCTCTCTCTAGTACGTGTAACTCTGCTTCCACTCATTCTCCTTCTCCACCGGAATGGGTAACTCTGGAAAATGTGAATGAAAACTGTTTGTTTTCAGTCTTACCCTCTAGACTCAAAGGATCCGTGCTTCTGTCTGCTGCGGAACCCGATGACATTGTGGCAACACATGATGCCTTCACTCCACTTCCATTGGTTGTCTCATTCACTGAAGTAATAGGTGCATCTGTGGTCTCCTTGGTAACAGTATTGGTAGTTTGAAAGCAACCATGAACCTACTCATGAATTGCTTAATTGGATTTTAAAAGTTTGTATAAATGTTTGTTTCATGTTTTGCATATTTATCTGATGAAGGGCAATACCTGAAAGTGCTTATCATTTGTTTTCTTAAATATTTGTCATTTTATCAGCCTGGTTGGTTGTTCGCTCATTATTTTTCATTTATTTCTGGTTGTTGTGTGGAACTACTATCAGCAGCAGTCTCAACTGCAGTCTGTTTGTCAATGGCCTCACTCTGTTCAACATCCAATGTGCTATCATTCTCTGAATGGCTGGACAAGTTCACCTCCACATCTGAGGCTACAGGTGCAACATCACTGTCAACATTATGATTGGACTCTCTAAACACTTTAAGGCCCTGTGTGCCAGGGGCCAAAATACCATGCTGCGACACATCTGAAACTACATCATGGCCGCTGGATGGGCTGAAGGATGATACAGATAGTTGATGTGCTGCAAGATACAAAGACACAGATCAGGACAATGTGCTTACATCACATGATGGATATCATCAAGGACATATGACATATATATATATATATATATATATATATATATATATATATATATATATATATATATATATATATATATATATATATATATATCAGTGCAATGTTACATACAATAATGACTTTACCTGAGGTTTACTGTATGTTAGTTTTCATTGAATCTACATACATGGAGTATATAATTTAGTTACAAGGCCAACATACATGACATATGTGAGGAATACAAAAAAACACACACCTTACAACTCCTCTCATGGGAAAGTGGTGCTTTTGAAGACTGATGAACTTCAACTATTTTTGGGGAAAAAAACAGCCTTAGTGATTCACATTATTGCCACCATTAACCAGGTGAATACAGTTAAAATATACAGAAGGTTTGACATACATATACCACTCGTATGTGCACCTGATGATGTTGATGCAGACTAGCCTAGGAATGGGAAGAAGGACACAGTATTAATGGAGGACAACAACAGGATTAACAGCAATGACATGTATGGAATATAATTAATAGCATACTGCTGACAGACTCCTACTGTGGAGAGGATGAGGTTTGTATTGTGGATTCTGCACTGGGAAAGTAAAGAGAAAGACATCAATCATGTATTTAGCAAAAACAATACTAACAGCATCACATATACAGCACAGCAACATGGTCTGCAAATCCTCACCTGACGGACATTACAGTTGTAAACTAAATGGGCCTGTGATAGCAAATATTGACATAAATGTCATGTATGACATGTGTGCTATACATTGATCCAAGCTATGACAATTTTACTGTAACATACCTGGTCTGTCTGCACTTAAACCTGCACTGCTTGGGCGCCCACTGGATGTAACTGTAGTGTACAATGTTAGGGAATTATTAATGTGACGGTAAACAGCAGTGCCATGCAATGAGGCTGAGGGAATAACAATGTAGTGGTCACAGTAACAGTATGGAGACACTCACCTGCCAATCTCTGTTTTAATCACCAAGAAGATGGACCTGTGAATATTAATGCAAACAGCATTACACATGTTGATTGGACTATGCTATCTGTGCTTCAGTTAAATGAATACATGTCATTAGACTTACGTTCATCATCCTGACCTTGTGTGGATGTGTAAGCATGGATCAGCTCTGTTGCTGTAAATCAAAAACAGCAATAAAAGAATATGCATGGGATAGCAATATGCAGTAATTGTCTGTATACCAGTCATATAATAGAAAGAAAGAGATATATGTTCAGCCTGAAACTCCAGCTTCAATTCTACCCCTGGGGATGTGCCACTCCCTTCTTGCTGTATGCAGTAAGGCCAGAAATATTGTGATGTCATTAAGGGGGGTCAATGGTGGTCTACCACTGGTGGCATCCCTCTGTCACTCACAGCATCTTACCCTATTGGTTGCATGAAGGATCGTGCCTGAGCAGTGTTATCTTCAGGCATCATGGGATTGGTTGTGGTCTCCAAATGCATTTTTCATGTTGGTGAGGTATGTCCAGATTTCATATCTCCAAACTGTATTGACAGAATGGCCAAGGAGTCTATGTCCATGTTGCCAGAGAGCATAAATTATGATGTCATTTTCCTGGGGTGAGAAGTTGTCAACCCTAGGATGGTTGGCCATCTGAAAGACAGTGGTACACACATTATAATATACCTGTGTGAGAACATTTATGCATTTGATTCTGAGAGCAGCATATATCAACATAAACAGTATGCTATGCATTTCTGTGCAGTACAAAGGTCTGTATAACATTGTCTGTGATAAATACTAATGTGAAATGTAAAAAGTAACAACAATGTTTTCATACATAATATTAACTGCACTATTTTTAGATTACATGTGTGGGATTAGAACCCCTTGAATAAAATATATGCTAAACAGAGGTCTAAAGACAACAGCATTATGCCACAAGAGTTGCCTGCATTGTATATGAAGATACTACAGCAAGTAAAAATGTAACAACTTATGGAAAGCATCAAAAAAATCTCAGGATTTGTAGGCAGGCCACAAACAGTATGGATCGTTAGTATATTGAGAGAGTAGTGATAACACCTTTGTTAAGAAGCATCATTAAAGACATATTTGTAACAGCAGCAGCATGTGTTTTTAACAGTTTTGCATGAGACATGAATTAAGAAATATCCATAATATCAACATAACATAATACATACAGGCAGTGTTGGAATCCATATGTTTCTGTGGTTACACTACAGAGTGCAAGGAATTACCAGTAAGAAATATGGATGATCTATAAATCAGCCTTTATATAGGGTCTATATTATGTAAGCGAATGCAATGAATTGCAAATGCTATATAATCGACCCATAATCCCAAAAAACAAAAATGTCGAACACACGGATCAGCGATTTTTTTCCCAGGGAAAAAAATCGCTGATCCGTAAAAAAAAAAAAAAATCAAAACACAAAATACACCCCCCTACTTAAATATACCAACTCCAAGATCGCACCACAGTGGAGGAAATGGCAAAATCCTGAAAATGGCCCAGTGATTTTTTTCCTTAGGAAACAAAATTGCTGTTCCATGCTTTTGGTATTTTGCCATTTCACATAATGATGTTCGACTGAACAGCATTCATAACTCATTGCAGTCCCTAAAATAATAGGAACCCTTTATATACTGTTAATATTTGCAATGTAAGTCTGTCTATATAACTGCATATGGGACTGAAATCAATTATTTAAAAAAGCAACACTTGTATGCATAAAGTTTAAACCAACATCACTCCAGTAACTTATAGCAAATTCTGTTAAAGATAACATTGTGAGTAAAAATTAATTTAAACAGGTACCTTTGGAAATGACTGACTTGAAGAGATTTAAGAATCACCAAAACAGAAAGAAATTCTACCAGTGCTCAATTGCTGATGTACCTCTCACTCCAAATCATCGAATCAAAGTGCATCTAATGACACCCACCTTTAAGTACCATTTGCACTATATATAATTAATGAGGTTCATTAAAATTCAAGTTTTTGGAGTATCATTTACACACCTCCATGTAAATTGGCTTCATGTGCTGCAACACCCAGGTACTCTGTGAAAACACCCAATAGGTATCAATAAACGATAACTGCTGTCCTTATAACTGTGGGTTCGATTCTCATATTGTTAATTTATTTAATAATGTATATAATATCCATAATTATGACCTTTGTAGATGTATATATGTTTTACAATATCTAATGACATAATTTTATATAACCACTGTCTTCATGCATCACTGATGCCTATAGTGCCTAGGCAATGGATGCCTATACACTTTGTAGTTTTCCATTATAGTACCACAGTATCACATACTGTGTCGTTATACATTGGAATAAAAACCCATCCACAACTTCTTTAATTCATTCCTCCTAATAAAGAACATAAACACATTCACTTCAGCCAAAAAGGAAAACTTGCCCTACTGCTTACACATATGTTTTCAGTTATATGTTGATAGCTGTTATTTCTTTACAATAACATGCCCAATAAGTGTTTGCAGTTTCCATGGTCATCTGTTCTCCGCAGAAATTCTAATAAACACCTATAGTACCTGTTTTTTAAAACAAGACCTCTGTTACCATGGCCTGTAAGGCAGCTAATCGGTATGTCTAAACTCTGGTGTGCTGTGGTTTCCAATCCACATAGAGAAAACCTACCTGTAATTGTTATCTTGGTTTACTTCACCACAGTATTTCTCTGAAGAAGCATATTCTAACAATTGGTGTTAATGTTTATGTTGTGCATGGTTAAGAATAACAGAGTTAGTCATCAAAATCCTATGAATATGCCCATGATCCATAACACTCTGACATCAGCTTTCTAACAGCAGGGTTTGTAGAGCAGTACCTGAAACGTGTGGGTTGTAGTTTGGCTTGTAAGGAACAGGATAGCATTTCACATTTTGGGATGCTATAGGTTCAAATCCACATAGGAGACACATATTTTAACTATTATCTTGGTTTAATCTACCCATAGCATTTATTCAGAGAAGCATATTCCACATATTGATATTAATCTATATTTTGAGCATGGTTGTGAATAACTCAGATATTCATCAAATTCCTACTAACATATTTGTAACGCATAGCAGTCTGTTAACATCAGCTATTTAACAGCAGATTCTGTAAAGCTTGCTACAGTCTGACCAGTGCTTTGGTTAATATTGTATACTTTGTAAAAGTGCTATCAAGTTCTGTTTTATTATTCAATATTACATTCAATTCAAGAACAACATCATCCTCAAGTTTTTAGGGAGTGGTAACAGCTAAAATGTAGAAAAAGGGAAAATGTGCACTTTACCAAGGAATATCATGATCCTCACACATACCTTACTGTGTCCCTTATGTACAGCAACCTGTATGGCCCTGTTCACAAAAGCTCTAGGCTGCATGGCACTGTCCCACTGTTTGAAGAAGGAATGATTTCCATTACTGATAATGTTTATGAACACAGTGCTGAGATGAATGAAGGTTTTCAAACTGTTTAGGTACATGATCAGCAGATGTTCATACTTTGAAATCCTAATCTGGCATTGATATTAATAAACCATTCCCCAGCCATGTGATGTCATAAAAAGAAGTCTTTTCACTATGTTCAAAACACGCATTGCTAGTCAAGATGGATTACCTAGGTAGATAGCTCTCAAGATTAGAGTTTGAATGTACATGTCTTCCAATCTGTGTTCAAAGTTGTTAAAACCTGTATATAACTCTGAAAATGTGTATGGTGAATCTCTAATATTCTTCAGGAATAAATTGACTTGAAACTGTTATGAGCAATGCATAACATTGTTATTTGAAGAATACATCATTCATACTTTCTCTTCTCTGTTTCCAGGTGAGGACGATCAGAAGAGGAACTGAGCCATGTGCATCGAGCAGATGCACATGCTTGAGGAGCAACAGAGGGAGAAAAGTATGTTGATTACCTTATCTGTTTAATGAAATGAAATAGATCTGCTCCTGTTTACAAGCCTGTTTTTTTTTTACTCAGTAACATGTATATTGCTTAGAATGCAAGAATACCCATCATGCATCAGTAAGGTAAGTGAAATTTTCACACGATAGCTGTGCTTACAACTGTGATTGAAATCTAATAATGTTGAAATATCATGTAGTATTGAGCCATTGTTTCAGCACACAGGTTTTGAATTGTACTCCACAACACAAATAACAGCTGAGTGTCCTTTGTTTGCTGCTTATAGGCATGGCTAAGTACACTTGGATTGTGGCTGTGTTTTCTAGGACCTGATCTGTTGTGCATAGTCTGTGTACTCACAGAGTGAATGGGTGTCTGCTGTGTCAGTGTTTGCAGACTGTGTGAGATGCTCTTTGGTTCAATATTGGTATAGTATGTGCTTGTGATGTCATCACTCTGGGCCAGTAATCAAAGACCCTGAATTCTACCACTGCCACCAATATGTGACATCACCACACTGGGCCAGTAATCAAGGAGCCTGAATCCTCGCCACTAACACCAGAGAGGGACGTTCATTAGGAATGCAATTGGATACACTCAGTATTTCCAACATATGTTTTGCTGGGGCAAATGACAGACAACATATGCTGTCCATTCTCCATTGCTAACACTATGAAATGACTTGGAATTGTGTATTGTCATATCAGATATGTGCAACAAACAAAGATGTCATTCCACATGTTTTGGATGAGAGTTGCCATGATGTCCACTGGCATGATGTGATGTTGGGTGCCATGGGTTAGCAATACGGATATCATGTGTGATTGTATACAGGTATATCCTGTCTATGTGCAGTCCTTTTCTGACTGCATCAAACAGCAATGCAGCATTAACCTATACACAGTATTACATACATTCTTTAACAGTATATTATGCTGTATTTGGTGAATGTAAAATTTCCGCATTTATTACTTATTGATATAAGTTTGCACCTTCCTCAAATAGTTGTACACATTAACTGAATGTCCATGTGAGTGCACATAGTCGGATACATATTGACACACAATTGTACCTTTTGCATGTAAACATTCACTAACTTACTGCTAATATGGTGTAGTGATGCTCACAGGAGTGTCTTCTGCTCAGTAATAAGCAGGGTTCTTGACATACACCTGCATTTGTTTATTAGACATTTGCATGACAGTACATGTGTATGTCCTTGAAACTCTTAGCTTGCTTACCTATGCATGTTGATGTTACATGACTGAACATTCTCTGCATGTGTGTTTTATACATGCCCAGTTTTGTGGACATCAGCAATCAATCTGGCCATGTGCCATACATTTTCCATTTGGATAAATGAATTTCTGTTTGACTTTTATAGCACCCTACACATGCATTTGCAGTTTGTCAACTTATCTTGTCCTGCTTTACCCTGCTGTGGGCCCAGGTTATCCACCTAACTTCCACATTTATATTTTGCTATTATTTTTGCAGATATGTTTGCCTTTCTGCAACTGTTGATCATTGCCATGTATTAGTTTGACACAATGAACATATGCCAAATGTATGGCCTTTTTACAATGTGGGACATTGGCAGACAAGTAGCTGGCTACTGCTTCTAGTACATCCTTTTCTCATTATACCTGTGTGTTGCTCAATGTACTTTTTCCACATCTATGTGTGCAACCTGCTATATTTATTATGCTGTACTGTTCCATTTTTTACAATATTCTTACATGTCATTTGTGTCTGTATGTGTATCCACCTTGCTTTCACATACATTCTATTTAGGCTAATGACAGATATACATACATATTTACACCTGTGTGTTTTCTGTGGTGTGGCATATGTGTGTAACATATAAACATCCCATTATATGTTTGTTTAGATTGTGTATACCTACTTGTGTATGCAGCAGCCTTTGTTGTTTTTCTGCAGTACTTCTGTTTGGCTCTGTGTTTGTTTCACATGCGTGGCTGTAAGTTTGGTTCTGTTCTCTGCTGGAGATATCTAGCATTATTAGATTTGTATTTACTCGTGTGATGTTGCTTGCTGATGGACTAATTGGATATGTGTATATTTATCCAATGTGCACTGTGATCATTATTTATTACCCTAGAACACACGTCAACCATTGGTCATACACATCCGGGTATGACAGCCATACAGCTTGCGACATGTCATAACATGATAGTGCATAGGTAGATATTTTTTTTTGCATTTCACCATGGCTGATATGCATCCCCACCCTATTTGTCAACTTTCCTTCGCTCCAGTTGTGCAGTATGCTATCTGTGTAATTTACCTCTCTTTACTGCTTTTTCCAGCCTTTATCTGTCTTGTGTTGTGATATTTGTTCTATGAGTATACCTGCTGTGATGTCCTTCTCTTTCTTTTTCCATATGTTTACATTTCCTTCTATTCTTAAAAATATGGGGCCTATTCCCACCAATAAAACCTGCAAAATAGTAAACTGCATTGCTGGCAGGGATTTTCTTACCATACCATATAGCAGTGATTTTTTTTTTTTTATGATGCTAAAATGTTGTTTGGTTTAAAAATCAGCAAGGAAAACACTCTCCGTTGTTTTTTTTGGGAGAATACGTGTTGACCAGTCTTTACTGGACTAGGTGTGGCAGATATTGGACTGTGACATCAATGTTGTAGGTGGGCAGAATCACATACTAGAGTAGTGCCATAAATGTATCACTAACATACTACACCATGCCAAGGTAAATGCAAGGTCTGTAGAAGCTGAGATGTTGGCAAAGAAAGGCCACTTCAGACTAGTAGGATAACAGAGCTGGAGGAGTATCTGGTATCTCTGTAGTGGGACAATAGCACTGAAAACATCCTTGGTGGAGTGGATACTGGCATTAGGGTGGAATAATCCCCATGCAACTTTATAATGCAAACAGATTTATTAGAGGTTTGATTAATGATTTTACAGATAGTAAGAAAAGGTACAGCAGTGAATGTTATTTAGTATTATAGCATACATAGATGAGATCCCTGCAGTTGTTAAGGAAGTGAAGGATGTTTAAAGAGTGCTAAGCTATGTGATGAAAACATGAGAAGGCATGAATAAATGATGAATACAGAGAAAACTGAGGACCTGATTGTACAGGCTTCAGAAAAAGAAATCTAAATTGATAATGTGATAATTAGCCAATAAAAGCTTAGACAAAATATGTGGTAATAGTGACAGGTGATTTTAAGATGGAAAGTGCAGAGATGATGGCTAGGAAACAGGCTACATAACAGATTAGGGGAAAAAAGCAAGGGTGTAGGAATATTTTTTGCTTCCATTGTTTACCAATGTGACTACATTTTCCCTTCTCATATATAGCTAAGGAATAGATTACTGGATCAGTGGCAGAGTGTAAAATATGGGAGTGCAACAAACTTAGTACCATTAGGAGGGAAGTTTAAACAAATCATGTGAAGGACATGATTTGGGCATTATTTAAACTGTGATTTCCTGCTTTGAATTATTTGTTAGAAAAATAAAAAGGAAGGAAATTGATGAACATGTGACTCAGTAAAAAGTCAGAGTGAACAGACCTCGAAGAAAATATGTGATGGAATAGAATGGTTAAAATATGTCAGATAAAATAAAGATATGGAAAGATATGACTAATTTGTGGCAAATAAAGGGAAAGTTTAGTAACATTGTGAATAAAAAGAGATACCAAAGTATATATTGGACTATTGTTAAGAGTAGCCTGAAATATAAAAACACAAATTAAATAGTTTATGTAAGATGAGAATATGAGGGAGAGAAACAGATCACAGAATAGCTAATCTTTAAATACTCATGTATAAAACAGATCACAGAATAGCTAATCTTTAAATACTCATGTATAAAAGGTTTAAATCATTTCCTGAACATTGTATGGGAACTTTCTTTTTTTTAATATGTAAAACCCAAGAAGATAATATTTGTGTTATATCAGAAAAATATTTTAAAACTGTATGGAAAATTGTGTCTACTGTTGTGAAATGGTATATGTGAATTGCTAGATGTCTTCTAATTTGGCATAAAGTACAATTAACTTTAGAAGAACAAAAATATGTTTATTTGTGCTTTTTGTTATAAGAGTTAACGATAATCCCCCAGATTCACTAATCTGCCGTGCAGGACTACTCTAGACCTGCATGGAAGCACCAGTCTAAGAAGAGGACGGCAGCGCGCCATGCATATTAAGGAAGACACGCTGCCTGAACACCTAATGCTACACAGAGCATGGACGTGTGCAGGGGGCATGTCTGAGAGCAGAGCTCTCAGAATAAACACGCCCCTGCAAAGTAGAACAGAAGAATGCGTACATAAAAGAGCGAGACCACTCAAAAATGAAACAGCACAGCAATAGCGTAGTGGTCAGAGCATTCCCGGCTCGAGTCCCACTGCAGCACATACCATTTACCATGTGTAATCTGTATATGAACAATTATGTACATTTTATTGCTGTAGAACCTACCAAATAACAATTAAATGTGAACTGGAGTATTGCATGAAATGCACATGTGAAGGGTCAGTACCATAATGAATAAGTCAACAATAAGCAGGCGTAAGCACAGATAAGTAGTAGTAAGCATATGTAAGCAATAGTAAGGTGTACAAGTGCGTATGGGTGGGGTGAAGCACTGCTGACACAGATCAAGCAAAGGTGATGCTAACTGCATGTAACACACTGTGACCGGAAGTCAGCAGTGCTAACCTCTGCACAAACCTGCTCACAACCGCTTGAAAGTGCCTTAAGCACACTGTATCAAATGGCTGGTGTGACGTGTGGGTCTGTGTACACTAATGGAGTCAGTCATAGGTATCGCAAAGCATACGTGGTACACAAGGTTGGCCGGTATGCACACAAAACACAATAATACCAGTCAACATTACCGGATATGTAGCTAAAGAATTAGAGGTATATGTGTTTGTATGAATACCCATAACTATATAGATATATACCTCCCCTCTCTGTAGTACAAATGTATACATACATAGATAGACATATAAATAAATACCCACAGATACAGATATACATATGCAGACACCCATACATCCACATGTTGTTATATATATATATATATATATATATATATATATATATATATATATATATATATATACAGCAATATACACACACATATATATATATATATATATATATATATATATATATATATATATATTTATAGGTCTGCTTTTCATGGTCAACATTTCAGAAAGTCTACTTTCATATGGCCGAGACCAAATGATTGACTTTCACAATGCTGACTATGTAAAGTAAACGTAAACACACAACAAACACTTACCTTAAACTGTTAGCAGGGGGGCTGTGCCCCCCACACCCCACGTAACTTAAATATACCAACTCCGAGATTGCACTACAGTGCGGAGGTGGGAAATTTTCCTATTCCGCACTGTGTGGAGATAGCGGCTCCCCATGGTCGGCTTTTCAAAAGTCGATCATATGGTCTTGGCTTTTTTATGAAAAGTCGACCACGTGAAGGGGATCCATATATATATATATATATATATATATATATATATATATGTGTGTGTGTGTGTGTGTGTGTGTGTGTGCATAGATATACACAGATATATGCCTATGATAAGATACAGCATCTAAGAATGACATATGTTCACAGGCCATGCCAATGGAGGTGAGGAGCCCAAGCAAGAAACGTGTAAGACATAGCATGAACTCCGCCCCCCCACAGCCGGACAGAGGAAACATACAAACAAACGCACAAACAAGGTAAACATTCCACTGCTCCCCAGACCACAGGCAGGATACAACCGGGGGGAGACACAGTGGACCCGTGAAGTCTAATCTTGGAACAGAGACAGGAGCGTCCCTTGCGGGACACCCCAAAAATTGTCTTGTTATAGGAGGAATCCCGTGCGATGACCTATCAAGGTGAGGTGTGTACATACCCGGAATACAAGGATGGGAAAGCCTGAAGACCCATGGGTCGAGACAACGTACGAGATGGGTCCCGTGAAGTGGAGAGTGGGCAGTGTGTACTGGAGTGTTTAGACCCAACCTGCACCCAGAGTAAGGATGAGTGCTATAAAGGAGGTGCAGGTGGGGGAACTATGGGTAGCTAATTATGGCTCTAGGCATGCAGGTGTTTGCTGGAGTGGGTCTATACGGACAGCCCCAGGGATGTAAGCAATAGTGTTCATTGGGCAGAGGCACTGCCCAATGAGCAGCCACACCCGCTACGAGTCCCACCACAGCACAGTCTATTGTACATGGCAAAGAACAGAATAACCAGATGTAGATGTAAAAATGTAGAGGTGTGTGTGTGTGTATATACCCATACCTACATGGAGTTATACCCCTCTCTCTCCGTAGTACAAACGTATACAGAGACAGAATATAAGTAAATACCCACATATAGATATATACATATGCAGACACCCATACATCTATATGTCGTTATATAAATATATATATATATATATATATATATATATATATATATATATATATATATACAGCAATATATATGTATATAGATATGTAGACATATATATATATATATATATATATATATGTATATATGTGTGTAAACATACACATATATATAGCTAGGATATGATACAGCAGTTAAGAATTACATATGTTCACAGGCCATGCCAATGGGGGTGAGAGGCCCAATCAACAAACGTTTAACACGTAGCATCAACTCCCCTCCAGCTACACAGGTGAAACATACAAACACACCACTGCTTCCCAGACTACAGGCAGGATACTACCAGTGGAACAGACCCGCCAAGTCTAATCTTGAAACAAAGACAAAAACTGATGATGATTGGAGTCAGTCCCTGTAGCGATTTATCTAACCAGGCCATGTACGTACACGGACTACTATGTTGGGTAAGCCTGATGACCCATGGGTCCAGGCAACGTATGACATGGGTCCCGAGACATGAAGAGTGGGCAGTGTGTAGTGGTGTGGTTAGACCCCACCTGCACCCACAGTAAAGATGAGTGCTGTAGAGGAGGGCAGTTGGGGGAACTATGGGTATGCAATTATGGGCCTAGGTGTGCAGGTGTTGGCTGGTGCATTTGTATTCAGACTGCCCCGGGATGCAAGTAATATTGCAAACTGGGCAGAGCGTCCGCCCATTCCTCTCAACCTCTTAGAGTGGACAGAACCTAAACTGTTGGGGGGACAAATAGGGACATAAATTAAAAATATACCACTTTCAACGTTAAAAAGCTGATAGAATAATAGGTTATGCATTAGCATGACTCTTCTGAAGGATGTGGAGTCATAAACTCAAATACTTGTCTTTGTTTGATGACTTCAGTTCCCAGGTATTTGCCAGACAGGTGCAGATTGTAAGAGGAACATACCAAAATTAGGAAGCAAAACTCTGGACAGTCTGCATGAACTGTACAGTTGACAGGTATGCTTTCACCTAATGGGCAGCCATTCCTGATATGGGTCCCACCACAGCACAGTCCAGTTTACAATGGCAAAGTACGGTATAACCATATGTGTTGTTACATAACCCACTACACAACACCTAAGAACATATGGTTGCAACACCCCACTGTAGGCATGTAAGCCGATCTAATTGGCATCACAAGGTATTAATGTAGTCATCACCCCCACCCAGGGGTGTGAGTGTCCAACGCAAACACCAAATGCAGTGTATATGCGCAGCTGGTGCTGTAGATGACTTGGCCAGCTGTGGACCTTCCCTGCAGCCGTCCTGCACATCCCTGGATAATTCCCCTACCAACTCCCCCCTTTGTGCCCCATGCACACCATGTACCTATCAGCCCCTGTTCCATTGCTATTAATGTTTAAAGTTACACGTAGGTGACACCCTTTTCCCCCAATATATTGCCAGTATCTGGAACCCCCAACCCACATGTAGTATCTCAGCTGTCCCACGGGACACATGTAAATAACACATGAAAGAACATCACAAGCACACTTGGATCAGCACAGGCTCACCACCTTGCAACCCCCCCCCCCCCAACTCACGTTATACCACTACATCAGCTAGTGAAACTGACTACTCTTGTCCTGCCTCACATACAAATCCCAACATCCGACAAACCTTCCCTATTGCTCCCCATCCAATTATTCCTACAGGCTACTATACAGTTACAATGTCACCCCCAATACCTACCTACCTACTCCTTCACTATTCCCCTCTACTGTACCACACAGGTATGGAATAACTACACCTACCCCGAGTACCTGCATGTAACCTATCCAGACCTGTTAAACAGGAATCCAAATTCACCTAAACAGACCTTTGTCAACAGTCATACCTGACCAGTAAACCTGACCTAAGCATGGATAATACCGACATGTCAACGTAAACTGAGCATGAAGAATGAGGGACGTAACTATGTTACATCTGTTACCCTCTATGAATGTGAACACTCCAGTATTAATTGGAATAAGAAGCTGGAGTCAATGTGGAGCTCTACTCCCTGGGCCACCACTGACAATGGACAAGCATGCAGTCAGATTGTCCCGGTTGACAAATGTGAACTAAATACACAAAGTTGCATGTGTGTATGCGGGAGCAAGTGGGTGTAAGCCTGTTTGGCTGCCAGTATGCAATTACCACACTGGTGAAGCAATGTAGAGGCTAACTCAGTGCAAGACACCGCAACCAGAGGTCAGCAGTGCTGTGCTTCATGCAAACCAGCGCATACCCGCCTACAATTGCTCTACAGTGCCTTAGTCACTCTGTAGCCAACATCTGTTGTCGTGGCCGTTAACAAAATAATCTGCACTGCCAGGTTGCAAACCCCTGACCCTGCACACTATAGTCGACATGAGTTCCACTAAGCCATGGCAGATACACATTCAGGTGCTGTGATCACAAACACATCGTCCACCACAGTCATCCAACAGTATAGGAAATGTATATAAGTGTGTAGATTAATACCAGCACACATGTCCATTGCTCATACACAGTAATATGTGCAGTCTATGTGTCTCACAGAACAGTGCCTGTCCAATCATACTGTGAGAACAGTATTCCTGCATAATACCGAAGGGAATAGTGATATATGGTGCACACCGTGGGGGTGTGTGAGCGTGCTTCATGCACAGTATGTCACACCTGGGGCATTCGTTCCATGGAACTGGGAGATGAGGCTGGCCAGGTGTGTGAGCAAACCACTGCTACACAAAACCCTGGCAGGATGCTACCAATGGGGGAAACAGTGTAGACCAGCTAGGTCCACTCTTGACACAACAACAGGTCTGTCCCTGGCGGGATGAACCAACAGTTGTGGGTCACATAGATGTCCCCACCAGTATCGGAGAAGGATTAAGGAAAGGCTGGTACGTACATGGACTAAATGGATGAAGAGCCTGCAGACGCTTGGGTCGGGACAATATACCAGAGGAGTACCGAGACGTTAGAGAGAGAAATGTGTGGAGGCATGGTATGGCAGGGTTAGCAACTGGGGAATGGATGAATGCTGTGTATGTGGAGCTCGGGGGCCAGGAGAAGGAACATGGGTATGTCATTATGGTAGACATATGCAAATGAAGCAAAACAGCAATAGTGTAGTAGGCAGTGCATCCACCGAACGCGCATGCATTCCTGGTTAAAGTCCTACTGCGGCACATTCTGTTTTCCATGTGAAATCCGTGTGTTAACATCATTGTGCTGTATAACCTACTAAATAACATTTATATTTGCACAGGCGTACTGCCTTAAATGCAAATGTGAAGTGTCATAATGACTAAGGCACTAGTAAGCAGGTGTAAGCGCAAAACAGCAGTAGTAAACATGGATAAGCAGTTGTAAGTGTGTGTACGTGTATTTGCAAGGGGGTAAGCATTGCCTACATAGATTGAGCTAAGTAGATGCTAGCTGAGTGTAAGGAAATGCAACCAGAGGTTAGCATTGCTCAGCTCTGCCCAAACCCGCGTACAACTGCTCAAATGTCCCTTACTCACTCTGTATCCAACAGCCGGTGTTCTGCCCTGCAACAAACTATACAGCCTCTGCAAGGCCCAAACCCAGGACCCTGCACATCATACACTACGTGAATTACCAGAAAACCATGGCAGATGTACATACCCACTTATATCACATACATATCATCCAGCACAATCAGTCAACAGCACAGGAAATGTAGTAATATCACACCACACAACCTCTTAATGTATAAATCCCGGACATAGTCGGCCAAAATGTGGGTACAAATAGGGATATCTGTTATATCCTGCTCTAATACACTTAAATTATTGCAAGTTACACAGTTATATGTAGTAGAACACATATATTGAAGGAGATAAGTCTGAAACATGTATGTGTCAGCACGAATGACTGACCTCAGTCCTAAGGTCATCCATGTCAATTGCCATGAGATTAAGGTACAGGCCACACATATAAGCTGAACATACATGGACATATGGACAGATATACATTTGTAAATGTAGAAAGATAGACAGCTATAGGTATATATATATATATATATATATATATATATATATATATATATATATATATATGTGTGTGTGTGTATGGATGACTCACAAATAACCATATAACAGCAATTGTACATAGATAGATAGATATGTTCAGTGTATATATATATATATATATATATATATATATATATATATATATATATATATAGCTACATACACACACACACACACACACACACATGTGTGTATATATATATATATATATATATATATATATATATATATATATATATGAATACATATACATATCTAGAGCTATATCAATGTCCAGTTCTATCCCTTTATATGTGGGGGTTTCACATATATAATTATGCATATATAAATATATATATATATATATATATATATATATATATATATATATATATACATTTATATACAGACAGACATGTGTATATGATTTCCACATGGGAATGGACTCCTGGCCCACTCCGTACAACATGACAGACCATGAGCACAGTTAATGGGGGTGGGGACACAAATGAGGGACACCTGGTTATTACTGCTATGTACCCCCCAGCCCTAATGGATATGCTGTGCAATCCAATATTCAGCACATGCAGTACTTGACATCAGGACCTACCACAACACAGCTACAATGCTCCAACAGTAATCCACGTCACCTGTACATGTCAGGGCAATATCTGTAACATATCATGCAAAAAAGTCATTGTACCACAGGGAATGTACAATGTTGAAGGAGTACACATTACAACGGTACAGATATGCACACACATCTATACATTGACAATCATGTGCAAGTATATATATGTGTGTATATATATATATATATATATATATATATATATATATATATATATATATATATATATATATATATATATATATATATATATATATATATATATATATATATATATATATAATATGATATATGAGCTATATGGGTACATACACATATACACAGACAAAGGGTATTAGTAGCCATACATATGTAGAAGTAGTGTGGACATACTAGGTGCAATGTATATCTCTCAGCCACAAGCCCTGTAACTGGTACCTATGACATGTGTAGTGTAGCAACCAGCCCCAGAAAGGGAATACTTACACTACACATATACCCACTCACAATTCAAAGGACATGACATGACACACAGGTATGTATACACAGACATTTATTTGTGTACCATACAATAATGTATGCCATTACTGAGAGCACATAGATTTTGATGTATATAACCACTGATGGATGCAAGGCCCACACAAAACAGTAGATGCAGACAGTGCAGATGTATAACATATGATGGTGTCCAGGCCAAACTCTTCAATTCATGCAACAGTAGATAAAGGATTTTCCTGCAAGATAAGTAACAATCAACAATATCAGATGTAGTTCAGCAGCCTCCAATTACACCCTGTAGTCACGCCCTAGGGGGACATTCATTACTTGTGGCAATGTTAGTGTATCTGTCACATGTATGGACCCTGACCAACAAATGTTGTGGGAGTCCACGTTATGACTGGGATGATAGCTGGAATGCTAGCAGTAATTAATGATTACCATTACGTAACAACCCCTAACCGTATGACAGCAGGACAAAGCCTGCCATATATGAGGAGGACAAAGGCAGGAACACAGGGCCATACTTGCAATATTGCTGTTACACACCCTGGAACATGCTGGTGTTACAGGATGTGTTGCAACATACCCTTATGCAGGACTAAGACATCAGGGACACAAATGGATATAGCCATGTGCTGACAGCATACAACACACACACTGCCAGTGTAATATCCAACACAGGACCTGTGTAGTTGACAGACAACACATGATAGGCACATCTCTGTCCAGCTAGATGATAGGCTTACAGTACTGAGCTATGCAGACAGACTGCATTCCAAGGTAAACTAGTATGAACACACACACACGCGCACACACACACACACACACACACACACACACACACACACACACACACACACACACACACACACACATACACACACCTTGTAACACCAGTACTATACAAAGCATAACACCACTCTACTTACAGTCTGTCTGTATGTCCTGATCCTCTAACATATATGTGGCTGCCCTGAGTGTGCAGGTTCTCCTGTAAGAGGTATTGCTGCCTGCTGTCTGTAATATTGATGCCCACACACAGGATGTCCATCACACAGGGAATGTACAGGGAATACGGCCACGTGATGTAGGGATTCATGGTGGGTGGTTGCAATGACAGTGGTATTTGGAAGTACTACACATGTGTACTCAGATATATATATATATATGGCTATCTGGATAAGTACGTGTCCATATATTTCCACCATATGTCCTGGACATGGAGTGTAGCTCTTCCCCAGCCCCTACAGTCCCAAAGTAATAGTGCAAGGGGATGTCAGGTATGTATAGCAGGTATATTAGTAGACTATTGCTACTGTCATTGGGATTGTCTTCACATACATGGTGTGTGTGGAAGGTGACATCTGCTCATAACATGTGTGCCATTGGCTACTGACAGACATCCTAAGGATATCATTGTATAGTACCTACATATATAGCAGGCTTGACAGCCTTGTCACAGCACAGGGTAGGATACACCTGTGTGACAGTGCATAACCACAACCAATGTGAACACAGCCACAGCCACATATGATACGTTAGCATAATAGTACAGTATATGGAGTATCTGTTCTACATCATCCTCATATGTGCCACTCACAGAATGACCCTACCTATACTGGACTGCTACACAGTTTGGTCTGATAGCTGTCTGTGGTATGGGACATGTGTGTGTATGGCCCTACAAACATGCATGGTAATACGGTATCATACAGTGGGGCAGCATGTAAGATCAGATAGAAGGGGAGGTAGAACAATGACATCTCCCACAGTCTGTACACAGGCCATAGTACATATTAACAATACACACACTGCCAACATTCACCATCACTACACAGACCTCAGTACTGTACAAACATCCACAGAATGACCAGTTATGGCATGAAATGTAACCCCTACTGTACATGACATGTGTAGCAATCTGATATATCACTGGCTTGTTATCAGATATGATTAAACTATTTACGGTGTACAGCACATATGCACCACTTCATGCATGACATATGTACAAAGGATGACAGAGGTGTGGCTGACAGCACATACACAGGGCTAGTATAGACATGTTGCTGTGACACCCTCATAAATCTACCATTGTAACGGGGTTTGTTGCAACATCTGTCCAGTGAGGGATATGTAGTCAGTAACTGTCACGGCCTTCGCCATCAACAGACTGCAATTATCACACTACCTTCTGCATTCCACAGATAGATGCATCATGGCCAACACATGCAACCAAAGGCACAACACTGCCCAGTCTGCAGATGACCCTGCAAATGGGGATTCCTCATATACATGGAACTGACATGGCAGGTATTGAGAAATGTATGACAGGCATATCCAGACAAACACTGTTAAACCAACATTACTCCATGTGCAGTATAGCAGCACTTGCAGTCTGTAGTCAGGTCAGGCACACTCCCCTCCTGTTTGTTGCCCTCTTTCCACAGTGTATGTTACAGGTAAATCCTCAACCCATCTGAGATGCTGTTTGCCAAATGACAGTTCTAGTTCCTGCTCAGTGACAGACAAGGGCCAACACCACCATGATGTTCCCAGGTATTGGAGTGTGTTTCCATGCAATTGGCTATGGGAATGTTACCACAGCTGTTCCACATGCAATCAGCTAGGGGAGGGCTGCAATTCATGCAGAGGCCATCAGCTGTTCATGAGCATCACTTAAAATACACATGCTGCTGCCTAAGCAAAGCAGGTGTGGGTCTCCACATCCACCAGAGAGAGAGTTGGGGAGGCAGACAGAGGCGAATACATGTCAGGGAGGGTAAAACTGAAGCATGTTTGTGTCACACACCTACCAGTACAGGGTATCAAACCGCCGAAGGCTATGTAATGTTATTACAGTTTGATGCAGTTATTGGATGTGCCACATGGGTTATTTGGTGGGGAAGCACTCAGAACATATATGTGATGGTAAGTGACATCTGAAACAGGGATATGGTAGATATATAGCAGGTGACGTACATGTGTCTGTCTGCATGAACACGTGCCAGCATCAACACAGGCACACTCACACAGGGATGCACACACATTAACACACTTGGCAGGACCAGGAGTGCAACTCATCACTAGTGGGATTGCCACAACACATCAATGTGCAGGGAATGCATGCACCACACGGGTCATATGGAGGTCATATGGGCAGTGTGTATGAGAGGGTGTCAAACATCAGGCAGCATACTTCACTGTGCCCTGGGGGGTGTAGTGCATTTGGATGTGGACATACACACCATACAACACACACACAAACACACAGGGTGCCAGTTCAGACATGCATGGGTGCATGTCTGCATGGGTGTGTGGAGGTCAACAGTACCAGCAGGCTGTACAAGGGTTGGCGATGGGTATACCTTTGCATCAAGCCACATGACAATGGTCTGCATTGTGGCTCAGGCCTGTAGCTTCTGCATTTGCCCACACAGGTGGGTATTGCATCCATCAGCCAGTCACCTGGGAGACTATTCTGTGTGGCCAATGCTGTGCATCACTTGCCATGTATGTGTTCCCTAGTCCATGACTTGGATAGTGTCTAGGATGTGAACACCTCCAACATGCATGTACAGTGACATGTGGAACTGTACCTGGTGTGCCTGGCCCATGCTGTGAACACAGGTTATCATCAGATGTGCCAGTCTTGCCCACCTGTGGCAGGGACTGGTAATGGTCAGCAGGTTTACCCCGCACCTACATTGATAGCATGCTGACAGCATTCCCTGATGTCAGTGTCATCTGTCCATACAGGGCATGTTGTCAGGCATGGTATGTCCGTTGTGAGTCACATGTGAAGGCATAGTGGGGTTGCTGCCTGTGATTGTCTGGCCTTGATGTCACATCTGTGGGCATGGCTTTGCACCCCAGTCTCTCAGCTATTTACATCTGTTATCCCTGTATAGTTGACATTGTGATGTATAGTAGGGCCACCATAAATGAAATAAGCAAAACCCCTCCACATTGCCCATAGATGTCACACACTCACAATCACCCCTACACAGGATACGAGTTACAAACACACACCTATAATATCTGGGAGTAGAACCCCTACCTAACTAGTTTACTACACTGCAGCACTATGTAGTTATAGTATGCACCACGGACATTATTGAAGTACATCTTCCCCAAAGGTGTATTTCACAAATAATGACATCAGCAGGATTACCAAAGTAGGGTATTTGTATTGTACTGAGAGTGAGTAGCCTATAATGCATTGCTCCATACACTGACACTGAAACACTCACAAAACATCTGGAACTGCCATGGATGGAGATGGAACCCTACCACCATTCTAAACACACTACAGTGATATGCAGTTACTGAATATGCTACGGCGATTACTGAGCTATCACTTTCCCAGAGGTGTATTTCTAGGTGAGTAACATCATCAGCCTTGCCAAAGTAGAGTATATGTATTATACGGAGTGTGAGTAACCTAAAAAGTATTGCTCTCTACTCAGGCAGACACACAGATGCACATACAAACGCAGTTGCTAGGTCTGGGGTTTGAACACCTATCTAACTAATTTATCACACTACAGCAGTATGCAGTTATAGAACACGTTATGGTGATTACTGGCCTATCACTTTCCCAGAGGTGTATTTCTAGATGAGTGACATCAGCAGCCTTGCCAAAGTAGAGTATATGTATTGTATGGAGTGTGACTAGCCTAAAAAAAGATTGCTCTTTACTCAGACACACACACAGTTGCCAGGTCTGGGGTTCGAGCACCTACCTAACTAGTTTATCACACTACAGCAGTATGCAGTTACAAAATGCGCTATGGCGATTACTGACCTAATACTTTCCCAGAGGTGTATTTCTAGGTGAGTGACATCAGCAGCCTTGCCAAAGTAGAGTATATGTATTGTACGGAGTGTGACTAGCCTAAAAAGGCATTGCTATTTACTCAGTTAGACACACACACACACAGTTGCCAGGTTTGGGGTTTGAACACCTACCTAACCAGTTTATCACACTACTGCAGTATGCAGTTACAGAACGTGCTACGGCGATTACTGGCCTAGCACTTTCCCAGAGGTGTATTTCTAGGTGAGTGACATCAGCAGCCTTGCCAAAGTAGAGTATATGTATTGTACGGAGTGTGACTAGCCTAAAAAGCATTGCGCTCTACTCAGTCAGACACACAAACACACAATTGCCAGGTCTGGAGCTTGAACAGCTACCTAACCAGTTTATCACACTACAGCAGTACGCAGTTACAGTATGCGCTATGGTAAGTACTGGCCTATCATTTTCCCAGAGGTGTATTTCTAGGTGAGTGACATCAGCAGCCTTGCTAAAGTAGAGTATATGTATTGTATGGAGTGTGACTAGCCTAAAAAGGCATTACTATTTACTCAGTTAGACACACACACACACACACACACACACACACACACACACACACACACACTGGCCAGGTTTGGGGTTTGAACACCTACCTAACCAGTTTATCACACTACAGCAGTATGCAGTTACAGAACGTGCTACGGCGATTACTGGTCTATCACTTTCCCAGAGGTGTATTTCTAGGTGAGTGACATCATCAGCCTTGCCAAAGTAGAGTATATGTATTGTACGGAGTGTGACTAGCCTAAAAAGCATTGCATTCTACTCAGTCAGACAAACACACAGTTGCCAGATCTGGAGCTTGAACAACTACCTAATCAGTTTATCACACTACAGCAGTACGCAGTTACAGAACACGCTATGGTAATTACCGGCCTATCATTTTCCCAGAGGTGTATTTCTAGGTGAGTGACATCAGCAGCCTTGCTAAAGTAGAGTATATGTATTGTATGGAGTGTGACTAGCCTAAAAAGGCATTGTTCTTTACTCAGTCAGAAACACACACAGTTGCCGTGTCTGGAGTTCAAACACCTACCTAACCAATTGATCACACTACAGCAGTACGCAGTTACAGAACACACTACAGTGATTACTGGCCTATCACTTTCCCAGAGGTGTATTTCTAGGTGAGTGACATCAGCAGCCTTGCCAAAGTAGAGTATATGCATTGTACAGAGTGTGACTAGCCTAAAAAGCATTGCGCTCTATTCAGTCAGACACACACACACACACACAAACACAGATGTCAGGTCTGGAGCTTGAATAAACTACATAACTAGTTTATCACACTACAGCAGTATGCAGTTACAAATCTCACAATGGCAATTACTGGCCTATCATTTTCCCAGAGGTGTATTTCTAGGTGAATGACATCAACAGCCTTGCCAAAGTAAAGTATATGTATTGTACGGAGTGTGACTAGCCTAAAAAGCATTGCTCTCTACTCAGTCAAACACACACAAACACAGTTGCCAGGTCTGGGGTTAAAACACCTACCTAACTAGTTTATCACACTACAGCAGTACATAGTTCCAGAACATGCTATGGTGATTACTAGCCTACCACTTTCCCAGAGGTGTATTTCTAGGTGAGTGACATCGGCAGCCTTGCCAAAGTAGAGTATATGTTTTGTACGGAGTGTGAGTAGCCTAACAGGCATTTCTGTCAACACATTCAGAGACAGACAGGTATGCACACAAACACACACTCACACAATTGACAGGTCTGGGTTTAGTACTACTACCTAACTAGTCTATCATTACAGCAGTGCACAGGTATGGGACGTGCCATACATATTACTGAGCGATAGCTCTCTCAAAGGTGTACTTCACATTGGCTGACCTCAGTAGGCTTGTCATACTACTGCTATGGGGAGGGCAGTGTGTGCATGGGCCATACCCCGTTCATGTAGGGGTTGACATGCCACATGTGGGCACACACGGGGACATATGTCACAGGTACGTGTATACAGCTACTAGATGGTTACTTCCTTGTACAGTCTTGTTGCACAGCTGGCACATGCACCACATAGTCTGTCATGCTGACAGGTACTGGTGGCTAGTATCTACAGTGGGTTACATCCGCACCTCATGTGTTGGGGACCTTTGGCTGTGTGCCAGTTGGGCAGGCCCGCATGGCTACCTGTCACAATCACCCTCTTCCACACATCTATGCCCGTGTACCTGTGGCTTATTATAGTGTGTTGCCCTTACATATTTGTCTGTATTCCTACCCACTGTGTGTGCAAGGCAGGAGTGGTGCATACTGACATGAGTCTGCACTGAGAACTGCGACTGCCAGATATGTCTGGTCCACTTGTGTTTGCAGACATGGCCTTCATGTGTTGTGAGCATGCCAAGTATGAACTCTCAGTATGTTGTGGACTGACATTGCCTTCATTCCTTTAAGTGTGTGAGCATGCCCAGTATGGCCATCTGTGTTGCATGTGTGGATCACGTCCAGGTAGTTTGTACTGCGGTGCTGACCTTTGTGTTGTACACCGACAGGTAGCATGCTGTGTCTGCAGGGTATCCATCAGTCATTTGGCATTGACTGTTGCTGCATTTTTGCATAGCGGGGGGGGGACACCTGACTGTTTCTACTGTTCTACACAGGAGTGGGGGGGGGGCACACCTAACTGTTACTATAAGTGTACGGTGGATGGGGAGGTGCACCTGACACTTGCACACATTTGCTAGGACTGTACTGGTATGTCAGGTACTCCATTTCAGTCTGTAGTCTTACCTATCCTGCTGGCTAGTGGCTTACCACTGTACTACAGATCCTAGCTTTGTTTACCTACATATTAGTTTCTGACTTCCTAGCCTTCACAACTTACATCCGACTGCCTGGCCTGCTGTGGTCTGTCTGTGTAGGCCTGGGGGAGGGGTTACCCATAGGGCACATTCAGAGGCCACAGTACAGCATTTGTTTGTGTTAGGCTTCATGTATCCTGCTGGCTGAGACTGTTGTTGGGTATGTGAGCCTTCCTGACTGGCATGTGTGGCTGTTATGGACACCCATGTCGCTCATGCCATTTCCTGCAGTGGGTTTTGTCACCCTGCGCTGCGCAGAGTGCTCAAATGTGCACAGAGCTGCTATTTCCTGGTTTAACTTCCTTTTTCTTCCTGTGAAACCTGGTGCACAGTGCACACACCCACTTACACTTTGTAAGGAGTGCTAGGCAGTTTGGACACACCTCTAGCTTAGCTGTGCTAAGCTAGGAGCAGTTCCAAGCCACAGGGCTCCAATCCACTTACAGTATGCCTAACACACCCCCCCATAATGTCACCTATATCCTAGTCTTGCACCCAGCTATTTATACTCTTACACTCTTGGGACTTGCCTCACACCCTGGGGAAATCTGGGATTCACTATCCTTCCCCTCATTTGCATAGGAGTGCCTGCTAATGCATAGTTACATGTCCCACACTGAGCCTCCCCCCTTAGCAACCATTACTCACTGGCCAGGTTGTCTTATGCCTGCCATTGTCTTGCATGGCAGAATACTGCTTTTAGTTAGAATGCTTATTTTAGGTCTGTTTTATTATTTTCTTCCCGATCCCGTTTGCGCACCGCTGCCCTGTGCTTAAACAGGTAAGATCGGCGAAATAAACTTAAACGTTTTTTTTTTTATTTTTTTTTTTTATTATTTACACATTTTGCAATGCCAATAGCCTTCTACTTGGCCATTGGCATGCTTCATCAATGATATGCAGCCTTTATATGGAGCTGTCATAGCTCTGTTTTGTAGTTTGCAGAAGGGCACTTGGTTACTAACCGAGTACATTTCTGCAGACTGCCCTCGTCCTACACTGACAGCTGCCTGCTTCCTGGATCACAAATTACCCTAATTTGCATGGTTTGCACCTGCAACTGAGGGTACTTTGCACACAGGAGCTTGGTCCGTGCAGGATTAGCCTAAGAGCTCACGTGCACGTCCTGGGAGCTCATTCCTGGACCGCACGTCAGCCATATTGCTGAAAATAGCTCTTAAACTAATCCTGCGCGCTATAAAGGGCTTTGTAAATCTGGAGAAATGTAACTACGTACTGTGCTGCATACCTTGTTGTTGCCCCTTAACTTTCCACAAAATTCCTGGTATCACTATAACTTAAAGTGTAAGAATGACTTGGAATGTCGTATGGTAGCCTTTATTAATGACAAACATTTCCACAATTAGATCTAATAGCCAAGTGCTCATTTGCAGTTGTAGAATCAGAAGGACTTGCAAAGACACTTGGGAGTCTGTTCTTCCAATAGAACTGCAATAGTGTTTTATGACTGGTCCAGAGAGTGTGCTCAACGCAACCATTTATAATGACAAATCAGGATGAGAACCTAGAAGCGAAGATTCGTGAACTATGCATGCATGAATTGATGTAGACAGTTTAGACCCAAAACCCTGCAAGTGACCTAATTGCAATTAATGAGAATTTGGAGTCCTGCTCAAATGGAAAGAATGTATGCATCACCCTTAATATTGTGATTTCACCAGAGTCCTGCTCATCCAGTCAAGCAGACTCTGTACTGCTGAATCTTTCCTGGCCTGTAGTCTTTATTTATATACTTAAAAAACACAGATCACTGTGCAATGCCCACCATAGATGCCAAATAAGCTCACAATTTATCTACTCCCTGGGTTTGTGGATCTGTCTGGAAAGCTAAATGTTGTGAAATGCAGTATTTTGACAACCTCTCAGTCCACAGACATGATAGTGCAAGAAACAGCAGTGAAGGAATTTATTGTATTCATTTGAAAGGAGTGTCAACTGTTGAATAAACTTTGCTTTGCTAATTTATATTATTGCAAATATGTCTTTCCCTAGGCCAAAAGAAAAAAGAAAGACAAAAAAATAGAACAAAAGATTGTACTCAAGAGAAAATATCAGTAGTAATTAACAATGTTCATACTTCTCAACTGTCCAGATTTTCTCAGAACACCCAGACTTTGGCCTCATATTTTGGTCTGCTCCTCATAAAATTTGTGTTATTTTTTTGGCTAATCACTGAGGATTAAAATCACTAAATAATGGCATACATTTGATTTTCAGACTTCATATTTTTCAGAAAATGCATGCTAATACAAATCCTGTTATTAGTTTATAAAAGCAATACTTAAAATTTGTTCTTATTTAGGCTTTTGTCCCCCTTTATTCTAGGCTTTGTCCGGATTTCTTGCACTAAGAGGTTGAGAGGTATGACAGTGTTTAACAAGGTGACTGTCATGTAGAGGAAGAATCTGAAAAGAAAAACATATACATAATAAGAGAAAAAAATTAAAACATAAGCATGCAACATAAAAACAGATACCTGTGGAGATTCTTTATCTGTCAATATCTGAAAAGACTGTGACGCATAAAACACAGAGTGGTATTCATAGTCATTACATAAATAAGTAAAAGTTATCCAGACTGTCCATGCTTTTCTGTAACAAAGGCATGATTCACAGAGGCAAGTTACATTAAAGTGTAATGGCCAAGAACAGGCTTAAGCAAATGAAGTCAAAATGAGATATAAATGAGAAATTATGTAAAATGCTATATGCTAGTGAGGCTTTATCCCTTCTGTTTGTGATTCATATTCAGAATTTCACACATTTTCTTGCTATCTGCAGATTCTTTATAAAAGACAGGGTCATGGCTTTTCTATGTACTTTGCAATCAGAGATGATGCTGTCACTTGCTGCTAGCCTTGCTAATTCCTGGTGTGAGCTGCTTGTCTTGGCCGAGTTAATACTGCTTGCACCCAGTGGGGTTAATTCACCAAAAAGGCAGAGATATAGGCAGAGAATGACTCACTAAAATGTGACAATCAGGCAATAATTGATAGGCTCAGAGTGAACCTGGATATTGTAAGGGTATTAGTGAGTATGCATGATCTCCACATGAGAATTGGGGGATGCATGGGCATCCTATCCCTGTGGATACAAAGCTATGTGTGGCACTCACTATATCTGCCATGGAAACCTTCCAGAAACAGACTGGGGATTCACTGGGTATCTCATTAGCTCCTGCCTGGATGTACTCTTGGCACACGTGGACCAGTACATATTTTCTCTGTGTCATCTCAAGAGCAAGCTTTGATTATGCATGCCTTTTATGTGGTAGCATGTTTCCCCAAGGGACTTGATGCAATAGATTGCACTTATTTTGCAATTAGGGCCCCATCTGGTCCATGTGGAAGTGGTACCACAATAGGAAGGGCTACCATTCCATCAGCTGCCAGATAGTTTAGGATGCATGGGAGTGTATCACCAACATCTCTGCCCAGCATCTGGAAAGTATACACAATTCTTATATTTGCCACACTAGCTCAGTCCACTCCTTTTCCTGCATGGTAAGATGCCCAGAGGTCATCTTTTTAGTTAGTAGAAACATTTTTTGCATTTTATTTATGTAATTATTCATGGTAAAATGTATAAAGGATAGTAAACCACTTTTTATTTATTTTGTCTCCCTCCTTTTCTCTCTCTCTCTCTCTCTCTTTTTTTAGTTGATCCACTGGAGCCATGTCTCATGACACCAGTGAGAAATCAAAGTGAACCTGCTAAAGACCGATACAACACAGTCCTGCCCAGACCTGTATTGTCATTGAGAGAGTCGTTTGCCTCTTGAAGAATCATTTTAGGTGCCTGGATGAGTCTTTGGGTACCCTTTATTATGGCACAACTAGTGTGCAGCTACTTATGCAGATATTTACCGCATACTGCATTCTATACAAAATGATAATGCACCAGACTGGTGGTGAAGTGATCCATGCTGCCACTGCAACTCCCATTTCCTGTCCAATGATGACTAATGGTGAGTAGCTGGCAGTAGTACCAAGGGACCCCATGTGGCAGGCTTGTGCAAGGCTTATGGCTGTGCAGGTAAAGAGGCAGCATCTACTTATGAACTGTGGACCATGACATTCAGGTTAATTAGTGTTTCCTTTCTTGTAAAAAAAAAACACATACCCCAGGATTTAATAAAATCTGTGTATGCACCTTGTAGAGCCTACAAGGAATGTATCTGTGTACATGGCCACAGTCCCCTCTTAGCAGCGTGCCATGCATATTAATGAGGGTGTACTGCCAAGAGACAGCCAAGGAACACAGTGTTGTCTTTTTTTTTTTAAATGCATGTTTGCATGGTGTGGAGTACAGCAATGTCAAGCTGTGCTCACATGTAGACAGCTGACACCTGCCAGACATCTAAATATAGAAAATGGATGTAATTAATAAGCATAATGACATTTTGTGTATTTTTTGTTATGGCTAATGCACAGTGCAGAGTGCAGCTAAGCCAAGGGGAGCTCATACATACATGACAGACACCTTCGGGACATTGAAAAATAGAAACCGGATGTAATTAATTATATATTTATTGGTGTGGTTAAGCATATTTGCACGGTGCAGCATGGTGCTCAGCACTGCTAACTGCTAGCTCAGTGGTATATGTGAAGGTATACCAGAGTTCTTAATATCTACATAGCTTAACAGGTACAGGTACAGTTGTATGTGTTGTAGGTCCAGGGTCTGAATACATGGAAGTCATAAGTTGTCTGTATTTTTATTGCACACATTATGGACACGATTTTAAAATATGATCTGATGCACTCAGTGCAGCTGTGTTCAAACCTGCTAAGCACTGCATAAACATGTTAACCACTGCCAATATTTTCATAGTGCTCAGCTTTACTAAAACCATGATTGTAAGTTTGTGCTCTGCTTAGCTCTGTTTGGCTGCTTTGAACACTGCTAAGCAACACAGTGCTTTGTTTGAATGTTGCTCAGTGACGTGTAAGGGTGGGAAAACAGCCTATATAAAGCTCACTAGGCAGAATTCTGCAGAATCCATTGGAGTTCTATCATCTGTCAATATGGCTGGTGGTGTTGGAGAAGGTGTGCACTTTTGGGGGCACTGGAGGGGCATTCAGGACTCCAGGGTCATAGTTAGGATCCTTGTGAAAAAATATGATGATAGGTTGCTGCAGGGCAGTTTCCAGGGCTCAGAGTTTAAGGTGAAGGCTTGGGACTGGCTGGCCAGAGAACTCACCAGTGTTACTGGTATCTCCTGCACAGGTGAGCAGTATCATCACCACCATGACAATCTGAAAAGACAAAAGAGGGGAACCTTGGACACCTGGGTCCAAGAAGCGAGGGTAGGGAATGCCCCACAAGTATGTAAGTACTTTTTCCTCTGTTTTATCAATATGTAATCAGAATGTCTGCAAAATTGGTATGCATAATGGCATGATTCTCTCCCAACAGCTACAGCTGAGAGGGCTCACAATGTTGAGTCTCATGCCGGGTGCCTGGCCAGTTTGTGCCATGAGCGTGGTGAGTATGGATGTATTATTCCAACTGTAGTGCAATAAGCAAGAAAGAGTAAAGCATTAACTGCAATAAAGTATATCCAATTAAGTCTGTAGTGCAATAAAGTTGGAATTAGAGCTGTAGTGCTTTAAATGAATAATAACAACTGTAGTTCAATAAAAACAAGAAACAATATCAATAACAGCAAGGAAAATGGTGTACAACAGAATTGACTTGTTATAACCATCCCAGTAAAGCTGTATGTATTGAGTCTGTAAGGTAAGGTTGTTGCAGTCAAGTATAACACTGTAATAGCTGTAGAATGCAAATCTAATTACTGAAAATGTTATTGCTTAACTCATAGTACTGTTCAAGGCTTTTTATGGGCCAATGCCGGTCACATAATGCTCTGTCTTCCACAGACATCAGGTAATAAAGGTATATGGATGAGGTTGCTCACTCCACAGCCAGATATTGTGTATGTGGACTTCACAGATATTGCAAACCGATAAGAGTAATATGTGTTCACCTGTCTTGTTGAAAGTGAAATAAAGCTGTAGTAATATATGCAGTATGTCTGTATACCATGCATGTGTGTTATATTTGCACTACAGTCTAGTAAAACACTGTAACAGTATAGAATGCTAGAGGAAAGTCCTGTAACTTGTATTGCACAATTCATGGTATGTTTCCAGGTGGTGTCCAGGCAAGTATCAGTCATCCTGTAGTCAGTAGTGCCTTAGTAACTCAGTCTGTTAAATTCCTTGTACACTGTACATTTTGCCACACGCTGGCCTGGGTTCGAATCCAGTGCTATGTAGCACTACATTTTCAGTATCAGTCATGTAATACTCACAATTTCTCTCTCCCCAGAACAAAAAACTGTGATGGTTGAGTTAGCCCATATCATGTGCAGATATTGTGTTTAGATATCACAGAGTGTTACACTAAATAACAAGAATGTGTGCATCAGCATTGTTGATTCAGAAATAAAACTGTGTAATCCCAGTATGGCTGTATCACTTGCTTGTCTGTACTATGCTGTTGCAGTCAATTATTAAAGTATTTGCAGATGTCCCCTGCAGTCACAGCTAGTGGGTTCTACTCCCATGCCTGCCAGCTAAGACATGATGGCTGTCTAGTTTAATTGCTGTACACAGACATGCCTCTCAAGTGTCACAGTTTTTTGTAATGTAATTAGAACTGACTAATCTGTCTGTCACATGTGTACCAGATAAACTATTACCTGGAATGCAATGTATTACCAAATCCGTTTACAGAACACCCTGGTAGTTATATTACAAGTCACAACAAAAAGAGATCTCACCACGTAGACAAAGCAAGTGTCACCCAAAAAGTCCAAATTTATGTAGAAAACAGTGACACAAGCACCATGATGTTCTACAAAAACGTAATTTATTACAATGCACTAGTAAAACATACTTTCACCTCTCAAGGCTTCCTCAGGCAGAAAACTGCACTCAAATTCAAACATGGTTTAAATAGAGTCAGTTCATATCATATGATTTCCATTAAATACAGTTAAAGGTATATCTCATATAAAATGTCTTATAGAAACAATATAACCAATGTAAAAACACAAAATTAATTATAATTTATTACTTATATCCTTCAAAAGTGGTTTTAAGCTAAAGTAATCATTTAATCCTGGATTTTGGTAAGCCTTTAAGCGTAATATCCTTTTATTCTCTAACAATTCTGTGTAGTTAGATAAATCACCCCCTCTGATAGATTTTTTTAAAGTTTTGTAGAATTAGGAAATTAAATGTGTGTGTATCATCTGTATTTTTACATGTCTATATAATGCATTAGTTTCTAACTTTCTTCTAATCTCTGAGAGCTGTTCACATATTCTGTCCTTTAATTTCCTATTACTCTTGCCTATACAGAACCCAGTATATTGAGAGCATCTAGCCATATATATTATACCATAACTTCTTACATAAAATGTTTTTGATGTTACTGGATGAACAAAACTGACACCTGTATAAATATACTTACAGAAAAGGCAATTATAGCATTTTAGTCTGCCATTTTTACTTGATGTATTATGCATATATTGATACCGTTCCTTATAGCATAACTGATGTTTCAAATTAGTTTGATTTTTATACCCAAAAGTTAGGTGTTTTAAAGATATATCCTTGAAGGCTGGTACATGTTTTATCATCTTCCAGTGTTTCTTAATAATATTCTGTATCTTGTTAGTATTTACATCATATGGCAGGATGCATGTAAAAGTGCTAGTTTTATTTATAGTTCTTCTACATTGAGATCTATTTTTATATTGTTGGGCATGAATCCCTGAAAAATTGGGATACATGTTGTTACTATCAATTTCTTGCTTTAAATCTCTAGTTAATTTAGTTACCATATTTCTGTATACTCTTTATCTAAGAAATCTAGAGTAATAGCATGTAATTGTGTATCCATTAGATCTTTATTAGTGTTTAACCGAATAACATGTTTAGTTTGATTTTTAACTATATTTGTAAATATATGTGGAGGGTGCATACTAGCTCTGTGAAGATAGGTGTTTTTCTTCACAGGTTTCTTAAATAGAGTAGTACCAACTGTTCCATCTGATTGTTTAAATATTTTTATATCAAGAAATTTTATATTTGTATAATTAATATTAAATTTGAATCTTAAAAATGTACTAGTAGAATATAAATAATAAATTCTTCAAAAGCTAGGGTTGATGCATCCCAAATAAGAAAAAGATCATCAAATCTTTTATAAAATAAAATACTGTTATTGAATTTATTATTTACACTATCTAATACATATTTAATTTCCCAGTTATTAACAACTAAATTTGCATAACTGTTAGCTAAAGGCTATGCCTTTGCATTATTTATACATCACATTCTGAAATAAAAAAACATTATTATTCAAAATTAAGTCTATCAGAGCACAAATAGCCTCTATTTCAGTAGAATTAAATATGGACAAAGATGTAATATATTCTCTTAAATAATCAATTCCAACATCATTTGAAATAGATGTGAAAAGACTATCCACGTCCAAAGTAACAAAATAACAACTAGAAATGTCATGTTCATTAGACCAGAGATATTATTGCTCTAAGAAATCAGGTGTATCTTTTATAATAATAGTTGAATGACTTAAAACCTTTTTCAGTTGTGATTCTACATATTTAGATAGAGGCTCAGTAATCAAACCTAATGTAGAGACAATAGGTTGCATGGGGGGGTGGATTTATGTATTTTGGGAGTGCCATAAATAAAAGGAATTTTAGGATACATAACATGAAAATATTGCAAAACTTCTAAAGAAATCTGATTATTTAAATGCATATCATATAAACTTGCTTTTACATTTTGAATAATGTTATTTACTTCATTACCATTTAAAATGATATACCCCAGGATTCAAGAAGCTTGGTGCAAGGACAGTTTTAGCCTTGCGCCGAGCATCCTCACTACAGATGGTGCAGCAGCGCCATATGAATATGTATGAGGGCAGGGTGCCACACCCTCGATGTGCACAGGAAACGTGTGCTAGTGCAGGGGGCCTGTACAAGTGCTCTACAGAGGAGTAAACATGCCCTGACAGTTGCATAACCTACTATTCCTACTTGTAGAGCCCGCCTCTAATAGTAAGTCAGTAATTCAGTGTCAGTGGATACCGAAATGTATGCTAAGCATACAAGGGTGTCCACGAACAGTGAAATAAAATTGAAGTAGTAAACACACAAGCACGTAGTGGAATGTTGAGCCCTGTCCCTAGAACTTTCACAATTAGATTCCCCATGTCCCTATTATTCATTTGAATTGCTGCAATATCGAAGATGTAAGCAAAGAGCAGCATGTTTGTGCGTCACTGCCCTCCTATGAGCATAGCTTACACATCGAATTCATTCAAATAGAGAAAAACATGCAGAATCAATGTAAATGTCAATAGTGTAGTTTAGAGCATCCGCCTAACGAAAAGGCATTCACGGTTCAAGCCCACTAATAGCACATATCATTGTCCATGTGGAATGAATGTCATTTTGCTGTAAAACCAACATAAGAGTATCACATGAGATATTTAACTTAAATGTCATTCAATCAAAGTGGCACTGTCATAATGAATAAGGCACTAGTAAGCAGGTGTAAGCACAAATAAGCAGCCGTAAACATATATAAGTACCAGTAAGCAAGTCTGAGTGTGCTTGTACGGGTCTAAGCAGTGCCCAGCATAGGAAATGTATATAAGTATGTACAGATATATTTTATATGTATATATATATATATATATATATATATATATATATATATATATATATATATATATGTGTGTGTATATATATATATATATATATATATATATATATATATATATATATATATATATATATATATATATATATATATATATATATATATATATATATACATATATACACACACAAATATATATATATATATATATATATATATATATATATATATATATATATATATATATATGAAGAAAGAACGACATAACAATAAAGCATACAAAAGGAATGAGAAGGGAAACAAAAGTAACCCCAGTATTATATAGTGCTGTCAGCGTATGTCATATCAAGCTGGGCAGGAGTGAGCAAAGCACTGCTACTCACACCACATGCCAGATATTACATGTGGGAGTAACATTGTTGATCTGCTAAGTCTACTTTACACACAGAGGGTAGTCCCTGGTGAGACTACCCAAAAATTGATAGGCTATTTGGCCATCCGACCATTACACAAGCAAGGGCAGGTATGTTCAAGGACTAAATGGTAGGAGAGCCTGAGAATACATGGGTTGGGACAACATACGGGTAGGGCCCCTAACGCTCGGGAGAGGGCAATGTCTGGAGGTGTGTCATGGCTGCGATAGCAACTAGACAATGGATGGTATGCGTGTATGTTGAACTCAGGTGGGGTGGAGGAATTATGGGTATGAAATTATGGAGCCAGGCGTGCCAGGGGTGGATGGACTGGTTCTAATTGGACTGCCCTGTGGAGGTCAGCGAGTTTGTTATAAGTATATATGCATACACACATGCAGACATCTATATGTAGAAGTACATTGTCTGTAACACATTCATTCCATTTGCAGACATAAATAACATGAATGTGCCCTTACAAACCTCAACAGTAGATAGAATAATAGGTTGTGCATAAGGGGAAATGGACAAAACTGCTAAAACGCAGAAATGTGTACAATGTCCAAAGTTGGTGCTGTGCTGAAAAAAATCAAATGTGAGGACTTTCCCACACATGGAATCATTCCTGTGATCTGCCTGCTACAGTAACGCCAATTATGAAACCATTCTATTTGTAAAAGAAATACGCTGAACACGTACATAATTAGGTTCTCATGTGTAACGTGTGCGTTACCACATAATCATACTTATTAATTTATTGTAGTGTCATGTGAACGGGAGTAAGGATGCAATGAAGTATAGAGTCTAATCGTGACATAAAGACATAGGTGTCCCATGTGGGACAACCCAAAAATTGTGAATAGTGTCGTTTTGGTTGCTCATATCACCAATGTTTGTGGACTAAATGTTTGGGAGTTCTGAGGATACGTGCAGTGAGTCAACCAATGGGATGGGTTTACAGAAGTAGGGAGTGGCCAATGTGTAGTGGTGTGGATACACTGCGAATTCAACTGGAGAATGGATGACTGCAGTATTAGGGAGGCATTGAGGTGGGTGTTTGGGGAATCAGGAGCCATGGGTATATGGGTATATATGCAAATGAAGCAGCACAGCAATAGTGTATTTGTTAGAGCAACCGCCTAATGAACAGACATTCCCATTCCGAATCCCACTGCATCACATACCATTTACTATCGGTAATCTGTACATGAACATATTGCGACATCTGTCCGCTGTATAACCTGCAAAATAACAATTAAAAGTGAACTGGAGTAAAGTGTCAGTGTCATAATGAATAAGGCACTAGTAAGCAGGTTTAAGCATATATAAACACCAGTAAGAAGCGTGTATAAGTGCGTTTGCGCAGGGTATGCATTGCTTTCCAGACACGCACACACACATATATATATATATATAAATAAATAAATATATATATATATATATATATATATATATATATATATATATATATATATATCTACATACATATATATATATATGGTTAATATATATATATATATATATGGTTGCATATACATACACGTATATATATACATATATATATATATGTGTGTGTGTGTGTGTGTGTGTAGATATACACAGATATACAGCTACGATAGGAAACAGCACACAAGAATGACATATGTTCACAGGCTATGCTAATGGAAGTGAGGGGCCCAAGTAAGAAACATGAAACACGTAGCATGACCTTCCACCACCCCCCAGCTGGACACGGGAAACATACACACAAATCTGCAAACAATGTAAATAGTCCACTGCTCACCAGACCACAGGAAGGATACAACTGGGGGGTACACAGTGCACCAGTGAAATCTAATCTTGGAACACAGACAGGAGTGTCCCTTGCAGGACACCCCAAAAATTGACAAGACCAAAAGAAGGTGATACACTGACCATTCTGGCTGGGGTGTATACATACCAGGAATACAAGGATGGGAAACCCTGATGACCCATGGACTGAGACAATTGTTTGACATGGGTCCCATGAAGTGGAGAGTGGGCAGTGTGTAGTGGTATGTTTAGAACCGACCAGGACTCAGAGTAAGGATGGGTGCTGTAGAGGAGGTGCGGGTGGGGGAACTATGGGTAGCTACTTATGGGTCTAGGTGTGCAGGTGTTTGCTGATGTGGGCCTATATGGACAGCCCCAGGGATGTAAGCAAATGTGTTCATTGGGCAGAGGCGTCGCTCAATGAGCAGCCACACCCACTACGAGTCCCACTGCAGCAAAGTGTAATCTATATGGCAAGGACCAGATGTAGATGTATATATGTAGAGGTATGTGTGTGTATATCTACCCATAGCAACATAGAGATAAGCCTCTCCCTCTCCGTAGTACAAATGTATACATACAGAGACAGAATACATATACATACCCACATACAGATATATTCATATGCAGACACCCATAGACCCATATTTTGTTGAAGATATATATATATATATATATATTTATAAATATATATATATATATATATATATATATATATATATATATATATATATATATATATATATATATATATATATATATATATATATATATATATATATAGACAGCAATATATAAATATATACATGTGTGCATACATATACAGATATATCTGTATATAGTAATGTGTGTGTGTGTATGTGTGTGTATATATATATATATATATATATATATATATATATATATATATATGTGACTGTAAATATACACATGTATATAGCTAGGATATGATACAGCAGTTACGAATTACATATGTTCACAGGCCATGCATATGGGGGTGAGAGGACCAATAAATAAACGTGTAACACATAGCAGCAACCCCCTCACCCCCCCGCCCCCCCCAGCTAGGCCGATGAGACATACAGACACACAATAAAAGTAAACACACCACTGCTTCCCAGACTACTGGCAGGATACTACCAGTGGGAGAGACCTGCCAGGTCTAATCTTGAAAGATAGACATTAATGTCCCTTGTGGGACACCCAAAAATTAATGATTATCGGAGCCAGTCCCAGTAATGATTCATCAAACCAGGCTGTAGACGTACATGGACCAGTAGGTTGTGCAAGCCTGATAACCCATGGGTTGGCACAACTTACGACATGTGTCCCGACACGCGGAGAGTGAGCAGTGTGTAGTGGTGTGTTTATACCCCACCTGCACCCACAGTAAGGATGAGTGCTGTAGAGGAGGGGCAGGTGGAGGAACTATGGGTATGCAATTATGAGCCTAGGTGTGCAGGTGCTGGCTGGTGCAGTCATATTAGTACCACCCCAGGGGTGTAAGTAATATTCCAAAATGGGCATAGCTGATGCCCATACCTCTCAACCCCTAAGAGCAAATCCACTGGACAGGACATAAACCATTGGGGGAACAAATAGGGACCATACCTCTGAACTGTCCCCGATTTCCAGGGACGTCCCTGATTTTGAATCAAATTCTAACTCTGTCCCACTTAATCCCTCCTAAAACTAGTGACTTTTGGAGGAAAGGTGTGAATTACATGTAATGAATAATGACAATAATTAAGAGTTATAAACATCATTTACCTCAGAAAATGTGTATGAATTCATATGCTCTGAGTCTGTCAATGTGTCAGGTTAATAGCACTAATAATTTAAATGTGTCCCTGATGTTGTTATGACGTGTCCCTAATTCAGTTGATATTTGTCCCCAATCGTTTGAGAGGTCTGATAGGGACAGAAAGCACATATTCCACTTCCAACCTTAGAAAGATGATAGAATATTAGGCATACAGTAGCATGACTCGGTTGAAAGATGTGGGTTGCAAAACCCAATTACTTGTTTGTATTGAAGAGTGTCATTTCCCATGTATTAGCCAGACAGGTGCAGATTGTAAGAGGAACACACCAATAATATGAATCAACCTCTGGACAGGCCGTGGATTCTGTACAGTCGAACAGCATGCTTTCTTCTAATGGGAAGCCATTTCCGATACTGTAGGCATGTAGTCCGATGTAATAGGCATCATAAGGTAATATCGTAGTCCTCACTCCCACCCAGGGGTGTGAGTGTCAGATGCAAACACCAAATGCAGTGCATTTGCAAGTGTGGGAACAAGCGGGTGTAAGCCTGTTTGGCCGCCAGTATGAGAGTATTACACTGGTGAAGCAATGTAGAGGCAAACTGAGTGTAAAAAAATGTAACCAAAGGGTAGCATTGCTTAGCTCCGCGCAAACCCACGCACACCCACTCACAAGTACTTTAATGTGCCTTAATCACTCCGTATCCAATGGCCTTGTTCTGCCCAGCAACAAAATAAACGGCATCTGCAAGGCTCGAAACCAGGACCCTGCACACACAGCTAATGTGATTACCACTAAGCCATGGCAGATATACAGGCATCAGATGTTATCACAAACATATCATTCAGTGCAGTCATTCAACAGTATTGGAAATGTATTCCATCATGTAGATGTATGTGTGTGTGTTTATGTCCAGATATAGATACATACATATATATATATAGATATATCAATGACATCCCATGTGACAACAAAGCATTACAAAGGAATGAAAAGGGAAATACCAGCAATGCCTGTATTATGTAGTGGTGTTGTCCTATGTAATATCAAGACTCCCTCAGACAGACATGTGTCATTAATACACGCAAACATTTGTACATTGGCTGAATACATCACTCTTTGCATTTTATTTACATTAACACAACAGTTCCTGTCCAATCATTATGTGAGAACAGTAAGCAAGGTGCTGTGTGCGATATCATCATCATGAAAAAGGTAAATGGAATAACCATAGAGGGACTGGTAGTGTTGTGTGTACAATGGAGTCGTTTGCATCATGTGTACCTGGAACCTTTAGGAGTCATGTGCTTACCAGGATCGTGTGCCTGAGAGACAAGGGTGAGGACAACTGGAGTATGTTGTGATGCATATTAAAAGGGTTACATGTGTCCAGTGGACATGTGTGTGAAATGGACAGCTATGTATGGGGCAAATGTTGTTCTAGGAACTGATTGGCCTTTTGTTTCCGTAGGGTGAGAGTGGGTTGTGGGGGAAGGGGAGTAGGTATGCTCATGGAGGATAGGTTGGGTAGGATGACAGACAAGACAGCATACCGGGTTGGTATATGACACATGTGGGGGAATACACCTTGGACAGGGAGGGGTGTTTGGCAGTCACAAGCCCATGAGCCCCCAGATGGAAACAGTGGGATGGAGGTCCCCAGCCATCGGCAGCCACCAATGTACCAAAACAGCTGCAAAGGTGGTAGTGCTGGGGGCTGTCTAGAAGGGGCAGGCTCACCCTGTAAATGTGGCACACTGCCCTCGAGCTGACGTATCTGTCCTCAAAACCCCTTACTGAGCCCCCTATGCACCACATCCGGGACTGTACGACAGCGAACAAGTTCCTGTCTGGACCTGCTCCCAGGGGGCACAAGCCCCATCCTCAGTGGTGGTTCCACCAGAAGGTGGTCCAGAGCCAACAGAGGTGGAGGTCCAAGGCTGGGCCCCAGATGTGCTGGTGCCCGGTGCCATGGCCAGCTGAAGTGGGACTGGAGGTTCTGCTGGGACCTCCAAACCCATACAGCCCATGGTGTTGCAGTTTTAACATAGATATGGCTTAGTAATAGTCAACAGCATTCAGGATTACTTATAACAGCATGCATAGATATGACCATCAAACCAACACAACAGATGGTATACATTTGCAGAGGGAGCACAACACATGCATATATACTGCATGACATCTGTACAAAGTGTGGAAGACTTGTGATTGCAGCTATGAACAGTGGACCATTATTGGCATGTCACTGAGAACCCCAGACAGTGACTGTCATACCTCTGTTTCATATGACGTATGTCCAATCAGTGATGCAATGGCAGTAACTCTCATCACTATCACCATGTACTGACTGCAATCCTCACACTATGCTCCTGCAGTTTACAGATGTGTGTTCAGTGAGTAGCACAGGAAACAAATGGTTCCACACACTGACCAGTCTACAGATGGCCCTACAGATGGGGGTTCCCTCACAAACAAAGCACTGTCTTGTCAGTTTTAAAACATGCAAAATAGCCATTACCACTCACAACTTGTTAAACTGGCAGTAGTCTCAATGAAGCATAGCTACACTTACATGCTGTAGTCATGTCTGGCACATTGCCCTCCTGTCTTTAGGCTATTTTCCACTGTGTATGTTTTTTGCGGAACATTCAAATGTCATCTGTGATGCTGTTTACCAAACACCAGATCCAGGCTCCACTCACATTGACTGTCATGGGCAAACTCCAACATGATGTTCCTAGATATTGTACTGTGTTTCCATGCGATTGGCTATGGGAACATCATCAGAGCTGTTCCACATGCAATCAGCTAGAGGAGGACTGCAATAGGTGCAGAGGCCATCACCTGATCATGACCATCACTTACAAAACACAAGCTGCTGCTGAGCAGGTGTACAACTCCACATCCACCAGAGTGTGTGTGTGGGAGGGACAGACAGAGGCAAAGTACATCAGAGAAGGGCTTGGAGACTAAAACTTAAGCATCGTCTGTCACACACCTACCAGTACAGGGGTTCACACCCCTGACTGGCTAGTCATTACTATTACAAGTGCATGCAGTTACTCTATGTGCCACAAAGCTGACATGTTGGCGTGCTGTAAGAACATATATGTGTGCTGGTGAGTGACATCTGCAACAGAGATATAGTAAACATACATTAGGTGTAACACACGTGGCTGTCCACATGAACGGATGTCATTGTCAACACAACCACACTCTCTAGTGGACTCACATTGACACACTTTGCCAGGCCCACAAATACACTTCCTAACTACTTAGTTTGTCACACTGCAGTAATGCACAGGTACTACATGCACCACAGGGGATATCCAGAGGTTCTATGGGCTAGGGCATGTGAACGTGTCTGACATCAGTTGGTATGCCAATGGGAGTTATACTGGGTGTGACTGTGGTTGGGAGCATCATACCCCACACGCAGACACAAGGTGCCAGTACTGACATGCTTGTGTGCATTGCTTCATGTATGTGTAGTGGTTGGCTGTGCAAGATGGCTGTACAAGGCTGGGTGAGCGGTAATCCTTGGTATCATGCCACCCAACAATGGTGTGCAGTGTGGTACAGGGGTGTAGTATCTGCAATTTCCCACACAGATGGGTATTGTATGAACTGTCCTGACATCCTGGTTACCATTGTGTATGGCCATTGCTTTGCAATGCATGCCATATCTGTGTTTGATAGTCCTTGACATGGACATTGCCTGGGATGCGCACACCCCACAATAATGTACAGTGACATGTACAAGTGTACCTGGTTTGGCCGGCACATGTTGTGTACACAGACTGCTATCCTCAGATATGCCAATACTGGCCTGGTGTGGCTTGACCTGCTTATAGACAGCAGGTTGACCCTGCACCTGCATTGATAGCATGATACAGGTATTCCCTGGTGTCAGTGGCATCAGTCGATACAGGGCATGTGTGTACGGCATTGTATGGCCTCTGTGGATCATATTTGATAGCACCACATATGTTGCAGGCATCCAGTGGGGAGCATAGTGAAGGCACAGTGTCCGCAATTATGTGCCTATTGTACTGCTGGACAGGGTGCCATGCCCTCTGCAGCCCACTGCAATCACACCATGCCTACTATCTGCCATCAATGTGCAGGGTAATAGCAACATAGCGGGATATTCTAGGCAAGTGTGTTTGTGTATGACACATGGGTTCAGATCGTATTCCGGGTAATAGTAGGGTTACATACTTTGTTCACCAGGCCTTTTGCAAGATGTAGGGGTATGGCTTGCCAACACAGTCCCTTGGCTGATTGACATCTGTACTCCTTGTGAGGTGGACATTGTGACATATAATATGGACACCATATAGGAAAACTACAAAATCCGCTCCCCAACATGTCCAGTGGTTTGACACTCACAGCCACCTCCACACAGGCTCTGACTGTCAAACACACACACACTCACCTGCCATATCTTGGAATAGAACCACTACCTAACTCATTTAACACACTACAGCATTCAACAGTTACAACACATGCTACGGAGATTACTGGGTTACAGTCTTCCCAGAGGTGTATTAATAGGTGGGTGACAACAGCAGGATTGCCAAATGTGGTTATGTGAATTGTAAAGAGTGTGCATACTCTAAAAAGCATTCTTACTTTCGCAGGTAGACAGACAGACACACACAGTTGGACTGTCTTGGAATAGAACACCTACTTAGTTTATCACACCACAGCAATACACAGTTACAGCATGCGCTATGGAGAATACTGGGTTACAGCAGTCCCAGAGGTGTATTTCTAGGTGGGTGACAGCAGGATTGACAAAGGTAAGTATGTGAATTGTAAAGAGTGTGCATACTCTAAAAGCATTGTTTCTTTCACAGGCAGGCAGACAGACAGACACACACAGTTGGCCTGTCTGGGATTAGGACACCTACCAAACTAGTTTAACACACTGCAGCATTACACAGTTACAGCACGCACCATGGAGATTACTGGGTTACAGCAGTCCCAGAGGTGTATTCATAGGTGGAAGAGATCAGCAGGATTGCCAAAGAAGGGCATTTCAAGTGTACTGCAAGTTGTACATGTCTGTCACCTGCGTGTACCCACTGCTTACTGTCATGAAAACACATCTACACCTGCTTAAAAGTGTCTGATGCAGTCCTAATTGACAGTATCAACAAGGCTTGCAGGTCTTGAACCCTGGACCATGCACACTGAGGTCACTGGAAGTACCACTAAGCCATCTAGGTTGTATACATGTTGCATGGAGTCTATAATGCACATCTTACTACAGGTATTCCACAGTACTGAAAACAAATGGGACAGTCACTTTGTGTACATATGTACAGTACACTTAAATGTACTGTACTCTGTGAAACAACAAAGACAAGTCTACAGCTGTACAACTGCCATAACTACATATATATATATATATATATATATATATATATATATATATATATATATATTTATTTTTATTTTACATTTGTTGACCGGGCTAGTCTAACTGGATATATGTCCATTTTCAGTAGAGGCCCGGGGAGAAAAGCTCCAAGCATGAACAATGACAATGTTAACAATATATAAAAGACATTGAAAATCATAATGCAGAGGTAGCATTGGTCAAAAGAAAAATAATAATAATAAAATTTTAAGCAATAAAAGTTATACTAAAAATTATACTAAAAAATTGTACTAAACACAATAGTAGGTATGAGCAATACCAAATAAGAGAGTAAAGCCCTTATATTTTATTCTCTTACTATGAAGAAAAGAGTAGTAACTAGATTTGGAGGCATAGGTTAGAGGAGTAGGGATAGGGGTAAGAGCAGGAAGGGGAAAAATATATCAGTCTGGGTTAGCACAAGGACAAATCCAATGAGTTTTAAGATATTCTTTAAGATGCTTTTTAAATAAAGAAGTGGAAGCAAGGGTTGATAATTCAGAAGGAAGCTGATTAAAGTTTTTACCTGCTGTGTTTGAGAAGAGAGAGTCACCAGCTTTGTTGTTGGATTTAATCGAGGAAACTAGGAGCTTATTAGCAGAGCGTAGTGTAGCCAGATTTTTGTATGGTATAATCATATTAGTGAGGATAGGTGTGTTGTTGGGGTGGTATAGGGTCTTTTGAGTGATAAGTAATTGTTGATAGAGTATATGGTTCTGCAGTTCTAGCCATTCAAGTTTTTTGAGGTTGAGGCAGTGGTGAGTTTTAAAGGGGGAGCATGTGATTAATCTAGCTATGTTATTATAACAGGTGGAAATTTTGGAGAGGTTGTTTTTAGATAGGTTAGTATATATAGCAGAGGCATAGGAAAGGATAGAAATTAGGTGGGTCTGGGCAATAGTTTTCCTGGCAGAAGGGGTAAGGAAGGGTTTAATTCTATAGAGGGTACCAAGTTTTTTGTTAACTGATTTTATGGTGGAGTTGATGTGGTCATCATAGTTGAGACGATTATCAATTGTTACACCTAGTAGGCGGGTTGTAGTATCTGGGGTTATGTTGGTAGCATTGTTAGAGGTTATAGAGAAGAATGCATTAGGTGATTTAAGAGTTGGAGAAAATAGAAGTATTTTTGTTTTTTGGGGGTTTAGGAGGAGGTAGTGTTGCATGTATATGTATGTCCAGGAAAGTAAATAATGTGGGAAGAAATAGCCAGGGAATTGTTATGGCTAGGCTTGTATAGGCCCTAGGGCTGATAGCCTAGTACCAACCTATGAACCTATGAACCTATGTATATATATATATATATATATATATATATATATATATATGCACATATACACAGACCCAGCTATAGCCATATATATATATAATATGTACACGCACACACACACAGACACACACACACACACACACACACACACACACACACACACACACACACACACACACACACACACGTCTGATCACCCTTTGTGACACAGAAGGGTTCCAAAGGAACTGACGTGTACTCAAAACAGAGGCATCTCTTGTGTTATAACATTTAAATCTTAAGCAGTTCACCAGAGAAGGGATGGTTGTTGTGTATGTGGAGTTTGGGGTGGGGAATGATGGCTAATGTAATCTACCCCGGGGATTGTGGAGTTAGTGTGGGGGAATGATGGGTATGGACTTACACTCCAGTGATCACTTCTGTGTCACTGCTCGACAAACTGTAGTCATGCTTGACTGTGTATTCTTTACCATTTCTAACTATGTAATACTTTGTAGACACCGGTCACCACAGATGGCTACCATGGTGTGCTAAAAGACAGTACACATGTGTATGCCTGGCTACAGGGTAGCCACACACACAAAAACACACACACTTGCCAGTATTGTGCATACACGTCTTGTCTATGTAAAGGTAACTAGTACAGTGGTATGCAGTTGGGGTATGTGCCACAGAACACATACAATTACACTTACTCTGATTCCACTTCTGAGCTGGGTGACATCACAGAACTGATTCCTTGCAGTGGGGAGGGGGGAAGAGAGAGGTTTAGCAGTTGACAAGGATAAAGGCCTGTGCAAAAGGAGGTATCTCTTTGGAATGCAGCAAAACCCACTCTCATGACAGGATGCAGACACAAATACAACCACACTCAGCCATTTTCTGACACACACACTCAGGCATTTGTTGACACACACACAAACACACGCACACAGTTGCCAGTGGTGAGATCAGAACTCCTGCCTATCTGCAGATCACTATTACAATACTATGCAGTTATGAGACACACCACAGCAATTACACATTCCACGGCAGTCAGAATGCCCTTCTAAGATTGAGGACAACAACAGGGAGACTGACAGTCATGAAGTACATAGCTGTAAACCTGCATGTTTAAAGTAGGTTTCCATTACAAGCTGTATGCACAAACAAGACACATCATCTGCAGGTAGGCCTGAGAGGTATAGTCGTAGCACAACAGGAACCTGAACTGGAGTATGCCCATCTGTGGAATGGACAACTACTATCACTATACAGGGTTACCGTGAGCATGCTCATACACTTTGTAGCACAGGGTCGTTTGGGTTGCACTATGACTACAACTACAGAAGGTTATACTGGGCATGCTCATACACTTAGTAACAAAGGGCTTGTTGGATGCACTGACCCAAATTACACAAGGTGGCAGTGGGTACACTCATACACTTAGTAGCACAGGGCTGTTTGGGATGCAATCCGATTCTAACCACAGAAGGCCACAGTGTGCATTGTCATACACTTACATGTACAGAACACATTGTAATGGACTCCTGTTGTAAACACACAGGTTTACAGCTATGTACAACTTACCTGTCAGTATATATGCACATCATACTGGTTTACTACCTGATACCTGTATGTGGCTCATAAATAATATATCTGTGTCTGTGCTGTGTGATACACATGCATACATGTACATGAAGTACTGACATATATATGTTAAGTATACACATTCATGCATGTGTGGACGTGACGGACAATAGGTTACCTGGGACACACAGGCGGATGCTACCTACAGCATGTGTCACACACCTTGCTGCCTTGAAAGGCATACATTGATAGCAGGTTGTGGACAGTGGCATTATATGTGGAACAATGCCATGTGCAAGCATAATGTGTGAGCCACATTGTGCAATGGTACTGAGGTGCAGGTGTCAAGATTACCTCTCCTGGCTGTGTTAGTTGTTGTCATTATTAGCAGGACTGCTACACTAAGTATATCTCACATTGGTCATATACACAATTTCAGCTGCTGTCCATCACCTTACATGAGGCATTTGCTACCAAGCACATTACTGCCACTCGCAGTGATGTCATGGTACGAGTGGCAACTGCTAGACCAAAACAATGAGCCAATGTCCTGCTGTTATTATGAGGTTGTCCAGTGTCTGTCATTCCGGGCTGTCATGACTGAACTACAAGCCATCAACACAGAGCACATGCATCCATGTTTCACATGTGTGTGGATAATACCTAGGTCACATTTACCCATATAGCCACATTCCAAGGCAAATATCCTACACCCAGAGGTAACACCCTGACAGCTACAAGATGATTGCATTGGATGCTTATGCTTACCATTACTAGATGTGTGGCTTTAGTAATCCATTTGCTCAATGTAGAACCTACAATGGGGAATACTGACATCTGTGCAGTGAGAAACACCTGGCTGAAGGCTCTGTAGTGCACAATTGTGCTACCACCATATAACTCAGATCCAGTCATGTGGGCCATAACAGTGGTATGGACCATTCCAGGTGGTGGTGTCCACATATTCATAAAGGCTACTCACATGTAAAGACCCCTACTCTGACATAAATCATCACAGATGAGTCAGGTATAGGTGACAGTGGTAAATGCTGCATTCTAGGTTGTATCCTCATATACATCCACCACCTTGTCCCCAGACTACCAACACACATCCATATGTGGTATGACATAGTATGGTAGACCACCAGATAACCCTTGATTGGTGGACTGTACCTAAGCCTACATCAACTGTGCAAAGTACCCATGTACAGACACAGCTGCATAATGTGTTATGCAATGCAATAATACCACTGTTTGTAACCAGCTCAGTTGTACACATACCAGGGTCCCTCGGATTTTGTCAACATTAACATGGTCGACTGTTGCTGTACACCAGTAAACAACACCCTCATGGTTGGATATGACCTAACTGTACCTGCCCTGGATATGTACATCCCACACTCATACAATGTAAATGACATTACCATAGCTTTCATTATCCCTTCTACATACAGGTGGCTACAGTCATTACACACATGCACATGGAAGATAGCATACTAACAGTACATAAGGTTTGATATCTATGTTAACAGAGGTAATATTCCCTCTCTACTGGTCACCCATGATGGCTATCATATCATAAAACACCCCCATGTGGCATGTATGTCATTAGACATGTCCACTTAATGCAATACCTACAAACATACCCAAATAACAGGATCATAGGACCTACACAATGCCTGTATTGACAGACTCAGGGAAATCCAGCTCTGCTCTGTATGTTCATGAGTAGTCACATTTCATGATATGTACCGCCATGTGTGGCCACAGCTCCTACATATACCCCATGTCAACAATTGCAAGCCATGCATGCTGTGTGCTGTCTGGACATTAGCCTTAGTACCACAATAACCAGTACGTGCTGGGTTGAGATGTTTACAAGCCACAGACCTCACACATGCTTGAATGAGTGTACTGCCTAGCTCTAACAGAGCACATTGCTGGCACTCTTCCAGTAAACATGAGATGTGCTCATTGTTGACCATTACAGTGCCCTGGCTTCACCATGGCACTGTCAAGTAACAGTTTGTAGGAGCATGACATGGAATAATGCTGTGTGTGTCTCGCTGATATGTGCTGTTGTCATAGATATACACTTGGCTACTCTGTGAAGGTGGTGGTGTCCTACCAGTACATGAATACAACATCCATTATGGTGTAATTCTCGGCTATGTTTCACACAAGGTGTGGGGAAGGTGTGGAAAGTATCCTCTTGACCTGCTAGTGCACTTACTGATGTAGACCGCATATGTGTACATGTATTGATGTTTGTGTAGATTCCATGTGTGTGCAGTGTCTGATGTCTGAAGGTGACTGTTATCTTAGTACATCATGCTGTTGCAATACAGCCTCAACATTGCCAACTGTATATGGTGATATGCTCTAAGTACAGTAAGCCATACATGAGGTATGGACAGATGTTTTGACATGACTACTAAGTGGTGGGGCTTCTTTGCAGATGAATGATTACTGAGGACAGCTCACTGGTGTGTTGCAATCATTCCTACAATAACCTGTGTAACTGCTAAGGTCAGGTTTTGTTAATTGAACTGGAAGACAGACAATGTAGAATGCAGTAAGGGTGACACTGAAGGCAAACCTCATGACATCTGTAAAAGTAATACCTCCCCTTTGCATATATTGTGCATATATCAGCACAGTTAGCAAAGGAAAGAGTCAGTAAGCTTTGTAGCGAATGCGATAGTGCTGTACTTCTGTAATACCTATCATGAGATAGGCAGGTGTTTGATTCACAGTACTGGCACGTGTGGGTGTGTGCGTGTCCATATATGTCAAGTATGGTTGGGAATACATCCCACATGTTTTCACTCTCCTGAACACTGTTGTTGACACCAGTACAGAAAGGCATAGGCAGGTGGTTGAACCTCACACATGTAAAGTGTCTGCATGTGTGTGACATAGGTGTATATCTTTGTGAATGTCACTGTGTGTGTGTGTGTGTGTGTGTGCGTGTGTGTGTGTGTGTGTTTGTGTGTGTGTGCATGGCGCGTGTGTGTGTGTGTGTGTGTGTGTGTGTGTGTGTGTGTGTGTGTGTGTGTGTGTGTGTGTGTGTGATGGCTGTCCATGTGTATGGTTGTCCGGTCCCTGGAGTGAGGCTGTATTTTACCATAGTGAAATGTTAATGCCCCCTCCCCCCATCCACTCAATGCAACCTAGCATGTCTGTTGATATCATCAATCGTAAATGGGCATTCTAACCGCCTGTTAACATGTACACCCTGGGATGTGACCTGCTGCTACATAGCCTACTGATGGACCCCCCTCCCCACATACACTCACTGCACTGTAGTGTCCCTGTCAATGTCCTCAATCTTAGGCCATTCCGACTATCTGTACATGTGCAATCTCTGTGGTGCATCTTGTAATTGACTTGTACTATAATTATGATATGCACATAGGCAGGGGTTCTCATCCAGACACTGGCAACTCTGTGTGTGTGTGTGTGTGTGTGTGTGTGTGTGTGTGTGTGTGTGTGTGTGTGTGTGTGTCAGAGTGTGTGTTACTGTGTCTGTGAATCCCTGAGTGTGTGGGTGTGTCTGTGTTTGCATGCTGTCATGGCAGTGTGTATTACTGCTTCCCAATGAGAAGCACTATTTCCACTTTCCTTTACCCTTGTCATCCACCATACCACTCTTTTACCTCCTCCCCGCTCCAAGTAACTATACCTGTGATGTCACCCACTATGGATGTGACGGCTCTGAACACAGTAGCTTACTGCACAGCTATCATGCTCTTGGATCATTAGAACAGTAAAGATAATTGAAACATCAGAGAAAATAACTGTGATGTGAAAGCTACAAATTGCATGCAGGTATTGTCATACTGACCTGTGGGTTTTCAACATGTACATATGGGACACTAACCGCAAACACCGACATCCCCCGGCACATGCAACTACACCTGAAAGAGGAAGGCAGAACATCAAGATCAACATGCTATTAGTGTTGCTACACATGATACATACTGTCAAACGTACAAAAGGTATTCTAAACCTGTAATACATGGTATGTCTGCTGCCTGTCAACACTACTCAACAATATTAATCTACAATTGTCTACCTAGTATGTTCATCCTGTGCATCAGACCATATGAGCATGTCCCTGCATCGATGGTGTGGATGACAGGGATGCGGCACAGGCATCATCATATGCACAGGGTGATAATGTTTGCCAGAGGCCTAGGCTGTGCTATTGGATGACATCATGTGTGTGTGTTAGGGCCTGTGATATCATTAGGAGTGTGTGGATGTTATTTGTGTTTGTGTTGAGGTGCCCTACATTTGTTTCCAGTGTGTGTGTGTGTGTGTATGCATGCACACAGGTCTGGCATGTGGCTGGCCTACACAGCAGTATTATTGACAGCTACAGACTGTACAAGGCAGGTTTCACAGTTCACAGTGTCTGGACATGGCCATGTGACCTGGGCCTGCCCGAGGTTGCACTGGCACTACCAGGCAGAGGTCCAGATTGGGTACTGTCTGATGACACATGTCCACTGGAATCGTGTCCCTGTTGGGACCATCCAGGACCACGTGCACATTGTATGCTGTGTCCCAGTGTGGACTGCACAGCACCAGCTGCACTGCTGCTGCTACCGCCACTATGGGAGTGGGCATGTGCAGTAGCACGTTCACGTAGACCTTCAACAGGTGATGTAGCTGACCTACGTCCACATGCCCAATGCCTCACTCCCACCAGATGTTCCAGCACAGATATTCCACACTCGAGGATTGATATGTCATGGTCAAGGACTCTCACCATGTCACCCAATCATCTATCCAAAACATCTGCGAGATGATGGTGAGCATTTGCAAGTGCCTGGATGTTGTCAGTTAATGAACGGACAGCAGCCCTCTGAAGCCTCAGACCTTCTCTGTTGTGCCATTCAGCACGTGCCTGTGCCTCCATTACAGCCTAAAACATGCATCTGGTGACTCCAGCTGATGTGCTTTGTCTCACAGGGGCATGTTGGCCAGTGGTCCTCCTACGAGCAGTGCTGGGCACATGCCTGTGTGGGACACTACCAGTCAGTTGACTGGGATCATGGTGTGCAGGCACACCTTCCATAGTGGCCACACTTCTCTGTTCCATGCTACCACCTGCCAACTGTTTTTCCACTATGGCCAATGGTGATGGGGTATATATAGGCAGGGGAACTGTGTGCGAGGATGAGGGAAAGACAGGTGGAATGAAAACCAATGGCACAGAATCAGCCCCTGACAACCCTGTCTGTGCCTCAATCATACTATCATCATCACTGCTAGAGTCTGTGTGGACACTAACATCAGGTGGACCACAGGAGGGCAATGCACCTACTTCAACACCTGTGAGGGGAAGACAAGAACTGTACATTACAAGTTATACCAGACACACACACAGACAGACAGAGACACACAGACACACACAGACAGAGACACACAGACACACAGACAGACAGAGACACACAGAGACAGACAGACAGACAGACACACACACACACACACACACACACACACACACACACACAGGCAGACACACAGACACACATGCTACATGCAGGTGATATGGCAGATGGCATTCAGCTTAGACAATTATAGTTTCAGCTTAGACAATTATAGTGGTAGTTATACATCCCTGAGTTGCACACAGCAGCATGCATGTGTTATAGCAGACGGCATGCATCTTTCACAATTATAGTGATGGTTAGCATACATACCTGTATTGCACCATTTGTGTTAAAAGCCTATACCCCATACCTGCAACACAATGCATGCACTTTGCACCATTGCACCGCACTGCTTTGTTGTGTGCAACATACACCACATGTTAACAGACCATCACTGATATTTGTACATCTGCCACTGATGCTTTGTGTTGGCCACTGCCCCTATGTGTGAGGACATGAGTAGTAGGGTATGTCGACTGCATACTATGTTTGCCTGAGCTCTAGCTTGCATATCTCCCCCAAAGCAGTGCATGTCTGTTCAACATTATTCCGCCAGCCCCTGAGCTGAGTCTAGACATTGTGCATGTGGCTGTACACACATGTTTGACATGGCTGTCCCTACTTTGCAATGGTGCCACCGACCAGCACAGGTTTATAGTACACCGGCCTGCTGTGTGGCATATGACCTTGCCAATCACATGTAGCATGACATGTCTTCTGCTGAAGTGTTGAATGACATGCATACATGTGTAGGAACAAAAAATCAGAGCCAGCAAATGGTGACTGAATAAAAAGATTGTATTGAACAAAATCACAGCATATTGTGACAAAAACAAACCAGTTTCGGCTGGCAAAGCACAGCCTTCTTCAGTGTACACTGAAGAAGGCTGTGCTTTGCCAGCCAAAACTGGTTTGTTTTTGTCACAATATGCTGTGATTTTGTTCAATACAATCTTTTTATTCAGTCACCATTTGCTGGCTCTGATTTTTTGTTCCTGAGTGTTGGTGTTTCTTGAGCCTTGCAATTGCTACCGTGCAGGAGGTTTCTTTTTTCATGATGCATACATGTGTAACACAATGGTGTCCTTTCAAATCTACAGTACAGTAATGGTGTCCCAATGCAGGGAAATTTTATACTAACATGGGCCTTCAGCTGGTTGTCTGTCCACCCTACAAATATGCAGTGACATACTGCACATTGAGCTGATGTGCATAGCCATTGCAAGGAATCATGTGCCTTCACAATTGCTATACAGTGTGAGCTACTGACACAGTTCATAGTCATGACTATGTTTACATACAATACATATCTAATGTAGAATGTGACCCACATCACTGAGATGTATACACACTAAACCCTAATGTGGAATGTGTGACACAGGTCACATAAGGGTATACGGATGAAACCCCTGCACATCTGCAACCATATTACTGATGCCTGGCAACTATGCCCACACATGACTAACTTAGCAGTACTCTATGTCCCACATGCCATCTGTGTACCTCACACACATGAGGAGCAGGCATGACAGTGATGTCTGACACCAGCAAGGTGAATGTACTGTATCTGTGGCCTGATGTGGTTGTATGTGCATGTTGTGCAACATATGTATGTATTTGGATACTGTATAGGTGAATGCTTTCATGTTGTGACACTCTCATGCTCTTCAAGACATGCTATGTGGTGGTTTCATGTTATGCCTACACAAGCTGTGCACAGGCCTGTATGATGTTTAGTGTTTCACATCTGCAATATCACCATTACACAAAGGCCAGAGTTGTATTGTGTTGAGACAATGTACAACAGGGTGTACACACATGTACATCACTTCTACTGTGTGTGTTGCTTCATGTCTCTGGTCATCCTCCATGGCCATGTGTACACATGTTCTGTCCAATAGTTGTGATGGCCATCTTATTTCACATGTCAGTGTTATCCCATATGACATACATCCATAGATGTCATATGCTCCACTGAGGACAGGGTTATGCAGACAAAGGGTGGTATGTATGGGATGTGAGACATGTTTTGCATGATAATTGAGCAGTGTTGCAGTCAGCCCACTACATGTCATGGGCATGTCAGATAGCACATGACATTGTGTGACATTCATAGCAAGGGTATAATCCACAAGGGTATATCCTCTGGGCCGGTCATACTCCAGCTCCAACACATTTAGAGTGTGTGCACACATATGCTCTCTGTACAGTACTGTTCATATTCCCAACATGTGTAATGCTGATATGTAGTACCTGTCCCTACAGTGAAACACACCTCCACCATTGTATTCACTGTTGTCCACACATCTGGCAATGACAGTTTGGAAGGTTTAGTGTAGGTGTTTCATACAGTCTTCAGTTGTTTCACATGGGTAACAACTGTGATGCATTGTAGGTCTGACCAGTGTCTATTAACAGGACCACCATACATTATGTGTATGTGTGTTATGGCAGATAGCATGCAATTAATATGTTCCATGCATTATCAAACCTGGTAAATAATAACAGTCTCACCTGACACAGGCTGCTGTCACTGCAAAATGCCAGAGGTACCTAAACAGGAGTGTCACAGCAGTAAGATCATTATCCACACCTGTGTGATAGCTACAGGATGCAATGTCCATGTTAGCATATAAGCTAGTACAATACACTATATTATGGAGTATGCACATCTGTGCATACATAGAGTAGCAGACTATAGTATGTGGCATGTGTGCATACATGCCTTGCATGTGATGTTACATTACATATTGTACAGTAACACATGTAACTATGTGAACTATAGTTATGTTGTATGTGCAGTAGTGACTTACCAGGCAACTCCAGGCTCAGTGGTTGAGAGCCACCCACCTCCACAATACCAGCTAAAGCTTGTGGATGGAGGTCTGCAGGTGTCCCCAGGTTGGCCAGTAGCTCCTTGGTATGTGTGAGTGGGGGCTGGGTGAGTGGCCCCCCACCTGTTGCACCTTGTTCCCTGGCGATTGCATTAGCACACTGTTTCGCCCATCTTATGAGGTCAGTGCAGTGTCGGCACATCTGCTGATAGGTGCAGTTGTGACCGCCAACATCATTTACCCTCCTGCAGTGTTCCTCCCACAGGGCATCCTGCTGCTGTGCATCCTGTGGCACATGGCTGAAGAGTGTTGTATGGTTGTTGAGGAGGTATGGGACAAGGACCTCATCCTCCAAGTGGCTGTATGCCAGCAGCCTGCTACGTGGCATATCTGGAAGACATAATGATGGAGACATGTCACAGTAACTCACAGAGAAGTACAGAAGTACAGCTGAACATACATGTGTATCACATTTATTAAGATTACAAATACGTCTTTGCAAATCTACATGACACTAACACCACTGCCATGTATAAGTCACACACATTTGACACTTACTGGCAATGTGATGTTATCACCATCTATGTGTGTGTCATGTGATGACATTGCTCATAACCATGTGGATGTTGTCTTGATGTGGGCATGTCTGTTTGCCTGTACTGGTGTCTTTACATATCAGCACATGCCTGGATGTGTTTACATTAATGCAATTGACCTTAATGATGTGTATATGTCACATATATAGTCATACATAGCCATTAGGGACATGACCTGTGACCGTGCAGACTTGCAAGCATGTATGTGTTTTGCCATATACATCTACATGGCACTGCACAGCTGTGTAGCATCCTGCCATACATTGCCTGTGTTGCACATGTGTAACACATGGGACAATAGCTAGCCTGATGGTATTTGCAGGGTTGGGTATCAACTATAGCATGTATGGTCATAGTGATCTAGTAGGCTATATGCCCTGGACCATTTATGAGCCTAGGCAGACAGGTTACCTAGCTGTAGGTAACAAACAGATAAGTTTCAGTGGCCAGTTCAAGCAGTGCCACAAAACTGATCCACAGGGTTTCTGATATATTTGGCATGCAGTCATCACACCATGTCACAGAGAGGGGCGATGTGCAGCTTCGCTGGACAGGGATGCATAGTATGGCAAGAGTATGTTACGTGTATGGGACAGAGATCTGTCAGGCATGTTGTGATCCTTGTACTAGAAAGGTGGATGTCCATGAAGTATGTGTTTATTTGGGATCAGAATGTGTTAAGTGTAGCATGTCCAACACCTCTGGATTGAACATGACTTTATTCAGGGTAGGCTGCATGCTACATAGTGCAGCTAGGGATTGGGAAGGGCAGTGTAGGCCATCTGCACATGGACAATAACCCTTAAAGGAAATATGTGATATATTATGGGTCACATGGGTGTTGAGTATGGCTGAGCAATTATCTCTATATTCCTGGATGGCACCCTGTCATGATTAGGGGTGCCACATACGACTACCTGTCTGTATGGTGAAGTAACTATCAAAGGAAAGAGTACTGTTCAGCTGCATCCCATACACACATTTGCCATTATGTTGACCGCTGCCTAGGTTCTAGTTCATGGGTACAGGGTTTGTAACATAGAGGATGACAATGCAATACTTAGCTGTCAGATTGTGGCCATACGTCACACACCACACATCTGACACACTAAGGCCCTTCTGTATGTTGAACGCAGCACACATTGAGTCAACTTTTGCCCCTAGTTCATAGTCATTTGCAAACATCAATAGGCTGATGCCTTCTGTGTTAGTCTGTGGGGTATAGATAACAAAGAGGGGGAGTACCAGGAATGAACCCTGTATTACTGTGGCTGGCACTGGTTTGATGTGCGTGTATTAGTCAGACACCTTCTGTAGTGTTGGTTCTGCCAGCAGTTCAGTTGCCAACTACTCCTGTGACATAGGAATATACACCTAGTTTACTGAGTGTAGCTGGAACACAGTATGGGTGATGGTGTCCAATGACCTGGCAAGATCATGATATGCAGTGTGAATCAACCCTACTGTCATCTACATCTGTAGTGAGTACATCAAATACATTGATCATGGTTCATGGCCTTACAAACCAGACTCAGCAGGGTAGTTTTGCACTATTTCCCATTATCAATGGTTTTTCCCCTTTTGTGGCGTGTGATAACTTTTGCTGTGCACCATTCGGTATGTACACAGCCTGACATGGAGCTATGATTGAACATGATGTGTATGTGGATAGCTGATTGTTCTTACATTTTTGTGGGATACACCCTGGGATAAAAAACAGAAATTCAGGCGAGGATAACAAACCCAAATGGAATCAAATGAAATATAACTTTTATTCAGTAAAAAAAGTGCTTTCGCTCAGCTAAATACCGAGCTTTATCAAGTCAAAATTAACTGCTAGTAGCAACATTAAATAGCCCCTTCAAAGTCACATGATTAATTAGTGAGTATAATTAGTGAAAAAAATCAATGAAACCAATCAAACAAGCTGAAGCAAGCTAAAGTACTGTAGCAGTATTTTGAAAAATAAATGTTATCTATTTAAAAACTAATTACACAAAATAGTAAATGTCAAAAACACATGAAGCATAAATGTTGTTCAAGATGTCTAAAAAACACTTATAGTGTGAAACATATAAAATGTAAAATGTCAACTGTAAAATAGTATGACAACAGACAATGGCTGTTGACCAAATAAAACATGTGATAATTAAAATACTCCGGATGAATAACAAAGAGATCAAAAAGACAAGAGTGCTAAAAACATAAATAATAGCATTAAAATAGTGTAACTGGGAACCTCACAGACGTGCCATTCTAATTTTAAGAACACTGCTAATATTGATACTCTCATTCAAACTGGGAGGTTTACTAGCATCCAACTTTAGTTGCCAGAGAAGGTCTCTGTATTCTAAAGTCGTCTCCCAGTCACCACCTCTAGCGTCAGGCAACACTTGTTCTAAAACCAAGAACCTAAGTTCATAGTTGGGACATACAAGGGAGTGTTTAAAAAAGGCATTAAACTCTTTCTGTTTAGAGATGTCAGACAACATTCATTTTTCAAAATACTGCTACAGTACTTTAGCTTGCTTCAGCTTATTTGATTGGTTTCATTGATTTTTTTCACTAATTATACTCACTAATTAATCATGTGACTTCGAAGGGGCTATTTAATGTTGCTACTAGCAGTTAATTTTATCTTGATAAAGCTCGGTATTTAGCCGAGCGAAAGCGCTTGTTTTATTGAATAAAAGTTATATTTCATTTGATTCCATTTGGGTTTGTTATCCTCGCCTGAATTTCTGTTTTTTGTCTTGATACACCCTGGGATGTTGACAAGTCCCATGAAAGCTGTATGTATGGCTTTAGAGAGTGCAGCTTGTACCTGCATAGTCATTATTATAGGGGCCTTGTAGTGTACATGGATATATTACTAAGTGTACCTGTTGGGGAGGGGGTGGGAGTGGGTTTAGGTTCTCCAAGACACTATCTGGATGAACGGGTGCTATTTCTGTAGGTGCAGTACTTCCCATGCCATAGTGCTGTGCAGCACTGCAGGTCTTGTCATTGCCATTACGATTAATGACACAGCTATACAATGCTCTTGTGCTTGGCCTCATAATATGTGGCTGATTAGTTTCACAGTGGCTTTGTGTGGTTTTATATGGTGTATCTGCATCTTACTGAGGCTGACCAGGGATCACCTACACTCATGTGTGTTCACTCTTGCAACAGTTACTACCTTCTGTGGTACAGTTTAAAACATGGTACCACCAGTTTGCCTTCTTGTTTGTGTTGTGTTGAATCCTGGTTCTGTTTCAGTGGCACAATCACTGCACATATGTGACTGCTTAAGGTTCATTTGTGTAGGAGTCAGCATTTGCACATACATTGTCCATCTGCATGGGTGCCACGACCGTCACCACTCTGCTCTTAGGAAACATAACATTGGCATTGGAGACTGACTATGTGTAGCATACTGTTAGCCTTGTTTGTGTGACTACTGTGATCCAGGTTATTGGGGTCGATGGAATCCAACATGCATTGAGCGCAGGTGTTGGTACATGAGGAGTCTTCCCAGTTCATAATGGAATAGTTGAGACTAGCCATTATTATGGTTCTGTCTCAGACCTAATCGTCCCCATTACAGCACATTATGACAGTTGGGAAATCCACAGCCTGGTGGGTGATCTGTCGCAAGGTTCAATTTGAATTCCACTTTGGCATAAAGGTAGTTGCTCAGCATAATGCATCTGAAGTTATGCAAGTGCAACTAGCATGGGGGTGTACATATCCTTCAGGAATATGGACACACCTGCGGCCCGTGTGTTCCAATAAAGGATAATGGGCAAGAAGTGAGGTATGTGTTATAACATGGTCATACAGGGGTGCTATCCGGAGCATTGAAACATGTCTCAGCCACTGCACAGATATGTTCTCCGTGTTAGGGATTGACATATGTGTGTCCATATAGTGTTTCTGACATGTATCATTGTGTAGCGAGACCCGCAGTTTATTACTTGGCTTTCCCTGTAACAGCAGTGGACCTTCACTTAAACTGTGCATGATGAAGGCACTATAGGGGAAGCATGAGCCCTAGGCAGTATCCAGATTCCCACGGGTGACAGGTGTAGGCCCTGTCTGGCAAAGCATCATGGTCTGTCAACCATGTTATCCCAGGCAGACAGATACTGGATGCCCTTTGACTTGCACCATTACACTAGACAATTGTGGAATACAATCCTTTTGTCCCTGTACTGCAGTATCATTCTGGCCAATGGCAGAATACTACTCAGGCCATGGGACATACCTGCGTGGGCTTCAAGACCTGACAGTTCCTACATGTCTTTTCATACAGTCCAGTCTACTGCATCACAGGTCCTGCACAACAACATGGAATATGCCAGAGCCATGTGTATAGTTCAAAAGGTAGTCTGAGTGTATGGTATGTGGCTAATCATGGCAGACAGGCAGCGGACAGTATGTATGCCCTCATATAGGTTGGTGTGTAACATAGTGCTAGAGTTTGCATTCACAAATGAGTACTTTTGGGCATGTTTCCAGCCATGTGTTCTGAGGTGTGGCACAATTATGCAAACTATGTCATACAGTTTGTGCATTTCGGTGTCTGTCTCTTCCAGCTTGGGGGGGGGGTCACTTGTTTGGCCAGATACTTAGAAGCATCTGTGAATGTGTGTGATTTCTGGTAGTGTGTGTAGGTGTCCTTACTGTGTTCTGGTAAGGGTATGTGTTGGTTGTGTTGATGAGATGCATGTGTTAACCTACACCTCATGACTGTCCAGTCCAGTCATGGCTGTAGACTGGGCTGCCTTCCAGCTTACTCCTGTAGCTGCATCCCAAACAATGTGTGGGGCATGGTGTTAGGTGGTTTTGGCAGTGTACGTGGCATAGAGATTACATTCCCCCAGGATGGCCACATACACAAAGCTGACATTAGTAAACACCAGTAGCTGACTAGTGGACATGCCTGTATGAGCATTCAGTACTACAAGTACCAAGTACTGTATTTAGTTTACTTATTGCTTATGAAGATGTCTTAGACAGTGAGGCTCACATGTAAATATTTGTGTTATGGACGTGACAACATTGGCTATTACGGAAATGTTGTCGCTACCTTTAGCAGCAATCCTCCTCTGAGGAGCACATCACATCCTGTTAGTTGATTACAGATGATGCAAGTGTCTTCAGGTCTGTTTCCTTCTCTGGGTATATACTAAAACATCCACCAGGACCATGAGCTCTGATGGGCACAGACAGCCACTCTCCAAACAGAGTCATGTATCAATAGACTCTGATGCCACTATCAACATGATCAGGATATAATCAGATAGTGTATGCTGTCACCTATGAAGCGGCTATTACATATGGGTAGCTGTCTCCTACATCTTACACTCCTACTGCAGATGTTACACTGGAGTTAAAGATGATATGCAACCTGTTTCATTACCAGTGCTGTGCACTACCTTACATACAGTATATGCAAGCGGCTGTTAGATTGGTAATGAGAGGTTGGGCTACACAAACCTGGTAGTTCAACCAGTGTGTCTCTACTCTCAATATCCACTGTATGTAGGTGTGCACATAGCCATTAGGCCCAGCCCTGTAACAAGGGTCACTACACATTTGCATAACATGTACACATGCACAGCTGTTATTGCTTGCAAACGATACTATAGAGGACCAGCCCTGTAACAAGGGTCACTACACATTTGCATAGCATGCACACATACACAGCTGTTATTGCTTGCAAACGATACTAGAGAGGTGGATATTACATGTGTTATGTGCATGGATAGTTACCTGGCTCTTCCAATTATCTTTGCTATCATGCTGCTAAACTGTCAGATGAATACAAATGATATGTATCCTGTTATTGAGTATTGTAATTGCCAATAGACATAACTACTGTTTGCATAACATAACAGAACTGCTATGCAGAATAGAATACAGATCTGCCTAATATACTGTACATTACACAGTTATTGGCACAATATCCCACAATGCACACCTTTAACATATTCATCTTACTTATACACCCATACATATGTCGACTGTTACAGTATATCAACATATACTATCCCCTGTTATAGCACATACTTGTTGGACCAATCCTGACACTGACAGTGGCTGGAAGCGAATTGGTGGGTTCCAAGCCCATATCATCCCTTGTGGTGTATGCGGAGTTTGCCTTGTGACCTACAGCAGTACACACATAGAATACTACAAGCATTACTATGGCTCAACAATGAATCGCTACAAGATAGCTATTTCCACTATATGCATTGATTACATTGTAATTCTTACAGAACAGGTACTACATACACAGACATACTACATTTTGTACATACCTTCTTAGTAATTGGAGGTGTTATTGACTAGTATAATACTCATTTTCAGTTTGTCTTTCAGTGTTTTGTATTGTCCTACAGGTAGATACAGATGGTTTGAATGTGTGACAAGGCAACCTTTTATAGTTACAGATCAGTAACATGTGCTATCCTGATAACCAATTGGTGTTTCTAAGTAGCTAATTACATGCACATCAGCTGCGCTGCTACTGCCTTAGCCAATATCATGGCTACAGTGGAGTATAATTGAGTACTCCACTTGGGCGTTGTCCCTTTGCCTTACTTGTGAGGAAGACAGCGTAGAAGTGTTGCTTGGAATCTATTACAACAGCTGTATGGAGATGAACAGTAATATATTGCGTGTAATGCCTAGAGGATTTGGTCAAAATATGAGTACTGCTGTTATATTTCTGAACATTGCTACTTGTGCAGGGTTTGTCTGTACCTAATACTTCTAAATATGTTTCAGTCTGGCCAGGTTGTTTGTCCAGCTCAAGGCTGCATAGCTATGCATATAATGTTAGGGGGTTTACAGTGTAATCACCAGCCATATTTAATTTGGTGTTACTGTGTATCATACTGTGCTGATAATCAGTACTCGGTAACTCTTCCTGGTGTACGAACCTTTCATCCCTCTGAAATGGGATTAGTTTATACAAACCCTGTTACATCAGCAGCTGTTCAATTGTATAACAGCAACTATTTCACATAGGGCCATGTTAGTGTGTCTGTGTCCAGGTATGTTAAGGTTTCAGCAGATGTTGTACAGTAGTTGAATAATTGATTATGGTATGACAGTATGTATTGATGTAATTATTTTGGTTGTGCGGTAGATTTTGGTGGGTATACATAGCACATGCAGGTGTGTAGGAACCCCTTTTATACAACGCCTCAATGTGTGTGGGTGTTCTTTCACTATGTGAACACCTATCCCTCAGTGGACTAACACTATGTTAATTGCAGGCTGATTCATTAAGGCACTGTTAAATGCTTCCTGTATAGCATGCAGGTACTGTTAGCCCTTGAATCCTTTTGGCAATACATGGGAATGTAATAAAGTTTTGCAAAATGAAAGCTGTCTGTGTATTTCTGTCATGGATATTTGCAGTCATTACAGTTGTGATAGTGACTGTGTCCATTGAACATATTTGTAATAGTGTAATGGCATACACTCTTCATATGTTATGTTCATATTGTTTGTGGGGGGGCGGAATGTGTGATTGCTATGGTCCATGTTATACTCAGATATGAAGACTTTGGATGCTGTCTACAGACATGCAGACATGTATGTATGTGTGTGTGTATATATAGATATATGTGTATGTATATATATATATATATATATATATATATATATATATATATATATATATATATATATATATATATATATATATATATATATATATATATATATATATATGTGTATATATATATATATATATATATATATATATATATATATATATATATATATATATATATATATATATATATATATATATATATATATATATATATATATATATATATATATATATATATATATATATATATATATATATATATATATATATATATATATATTATTGCATGCTTTTATCTGTACCTCCATAGATGTGTAGATGTTTTTAACCTATCTATATATCTACATATATATATATATATATATATATATATATATATATATATATATATATATATATGTAGACCTATATATATTGACATGTCTCTATGTATCTCTTTCTCTCTCTCTCTCTCTCTATATATATATATATATATATATATATATATATATATATATGAGTATACACCTTTAATTGGGTACATGGCGGGTTGTCCTATTTCAACACATTCCTCCTTTTTGTGTTTTAACCTGTCTGCATACACCACTGGAATAGGTACCTCCCAGCTAGCTTAGTGTTAGGTTACTCTGAGGATAGAGTACATGGTTGCAGGTTCTACTCCTGTAAGGTGTTATTATTTTACCTCTCAGAGTAGGCAGTGGTAGGGGAAGTGTGAATAACGCACATTTACATGGTTGTAAGCAGGTTTGCCCATGGTCTGCGCAACGTTAAGCAAAAGTTAAACCTGTGAAGCGCTTCTCCATTTACCGTGTTTCAGCGCCACTTAGTGTTGCGCAAACCCATGGAAACCTGCTTACAACTGCTTAAGAGTGCTTTAATTCCCCTGCATCCAACAGCCCTTATTCTGGCCCTCATAATAACCTAACAGCCCTTACAGGTCTTGAAACCGGGACCATGAACACCACAGTCACTGACTACCACTAAGGCATCTGAGATATGTACAAATGTTATGGTGTTTAGAATATACATTTTACTACAGGCATTCCTCACTACTGAAAACAAATGTGACAGTCAGTTGGTGTACATATGTCTGAAACATGTTAATGTTCATATGTTTGTGAAATTAGGTGTTGCAATATGACATGACAGGGTGTATTATGAATGAGAAAGGTTCTTGTTTTGTGTCCTTTTTATATTGTCCACATACTCAATGTATACCCCTCCAGTTCACTTATTGGACATCTGGCCCAGGCCCTCCTTCATGCATGATTGCATTACCCATGATTCCTCCCCCACTCCAATCTTCACATACACAACAACCACCCCTTCTATGGTGAATTAGGTTAATATTAATTGTTATAGAACCAGAGCTGCATGTGTTTTGTGTACACTCCAATTCCTTTGGAGTGCTTATGTCTCATGAAGTGTGTTCATAGATGTTTATATATATGGCTATTGATGTAACTGTATAATATATATATATATATATATATATATATATATATATATGGGTTCACTTCTAAATTTTGAAATACTGAAATACCGAATTTCAGTATTTCGAAATTAGAAACCCGAACGTTCACAAACCCGACAGTTCACAATCGCGATATCACAATCCCGAACACTCATAGTACTTGCCAATAAGGATATAGGCTTCCTGTATCATTAAGTAGCTGTACGTTGTACTGACAATATCATGGTGTCCAACACCATAACTCCACCAGGGAATGTGGGTGAAAGATATACCAGGATGAAATCACAGAAGGGAAAGGATGTCCTTATAATAGAAGGGCACATTTACCACCTTGAAAAGACAGCGCCGCAGAGGAATTATTGGTGCTGTAAGTGGAAGAGAGCTATGAAGTGCAAGGGGAGGGTAATAACTACCGCCGTTGCAGATGGGGAAGAAGTGTTAAAAAGCGCAGCACACATGCATGCAGGGGACCCAACAGAGGCTGAGAGGTACAGTATGTGTGCAGGTTTAAAAGAGAGAGCACACATTTCACGGGATGCACCTTGTTTACTTGTTGAGGATGTGCTAGCAGGCACTTCTCTGGATGTAGTACCTCATCTCCCAAACAGAAGGGCTTTGCTGCAACAAGTGGGGAGGGTAAGAAGAAAAAGCACCAGACTTATCCATAATAGATGTGTCACGTTACAAGATGTAAATGTGGAGGAGTATGCACTCAAAGCAGGCAGCTTCATATATAAGCGTAGCAGTGATGTTAGTGGAGAAAATATTGTGTTGGTGTTCACCACAGTCAATAACTTGAATGATCTTAGTAATGCAACTATTTGGTTGATGGACGGGACATTCTTCTACAAGGGGGAGATATGTAGGCAGTTGTATAGCATTCACGGTCTGTTACACTGTGGCGGGTACAGTAAGTCCGTCCCGCTATTGTACTGTCTCATGACTAAGAAGTCGTTGCGGGCGTACAATGCCATGTGGGATGCGGGCGGCACAGTGGTGCAGTGGTTAACATTGTCATCTCACAGCAAGAGGTTCTCCGGTTCGATTCTCGGCTGGGGTGCCTTCTGTGTGGAGTTTGCATGTTCTCCCTGTGTTCGCGTGGGTTTCCTCCAGGTACTCCGGATTCCTCCCACATTCCAAAGACATGCATCTGGAGCATTTCTCCCCGGGCCTCCGCTGAAAACAGGCTCTGTGGAACCTAGTAGGACTTTCCCGGTCAACAAATGATAAATAAATAAATAAAATAAATAAAAAATTTTCCAGTTGTTAGAGGAGTATGACTTCCAAATAGATCTTAGGTATGTACTGTGCGACTTTGAGATAGCCGCCAAAAGGGGCATAGCAATGAACTTTAATGGGGTTAAATCGAAGGGGTGCCTTTTCCATTTTAGCCGTAATATATGGCGGAAAGTCCAGCAGCTGTGACTGACTAAACTTTACAGCACTAACCTGCGGTTCCAGCTGAGTGTGAAGTGTTTGATAGCCCTGGCATTCCTACCAGAGGATGACGTGGTAAGGGCATTTAGTGAACTTAAGAGCAGGTTTCCGACAGAGGGTCAGGAACTTGTAAAATACTTTGAGGACTGCTATGTGTTGGGGAGGAAAAGAAGATTTACCACTAGGTCTGCATGTGTCGCTAGGTTTCCGCCTCTATTCCCCATTAGTTTTTGGAATGTGTTTGACTTGAATACCTTGTGTTTGCCATCCACGCAAAACTCTGTGGAAGCATGGCACCGTAGACTGAAGTGTTTGTTGGGGGCAAAGGCAACTGATTTAGGACTACTTATGCATACATTGGCCAGAGAACAGGATAGGGTGGATGAACTTAGAAGCCGGCTAAGTGCTGGTAGTCCGCCCACACCTAAACGACGTAGACTTATGGTACGTCAACAACAGTTTGAACACATCCTGGGCAATCGTGAGTCGTACATTACAGAGGAATTCCTGATTGCAATAGCACGTTTACTGCAGTTATAAGCTGTGCATGTGTACTGGTTATGGAAATGTGTGTTGTGTATCGTGTGAGGTGGTGTGTACGTGGGTTTAAAGCGATTCTATGCTTCATGGGTGTTTTGCAAATGGTGGAGGGTGTAAAATATGAAAAACAGACGCCAGAATGTGTTTTTCGATATTTTGACGATTCGAGATTGTGGCATGCGTGATTGTGAACTGTCGGGTTTGTGAACGTTCGGGTTTCTAATTTCGAAATACTGAAATTCGATATTTCAGTATTTCGAAATTTAGAAGTGAATCCATATATATATATATATATATATATATATATATATATATATATATATATATATGTGTGTGTGTGTGAGTGTGTGTGTGTGTGTGTGTGTGTGTGCAGACATCACTGACATGTATATATATATATATATATATATATATATATATATATATATATATATATATATATATATATATATATATATATATATATATATACACACATATATATATTTCATATTAATTTGTAACAGTAATACATATGTAGATTGAAATGTCTTGGTTCACAAACTACAGTACATTACAATGTACTGTACATATGTACACAAATTGACTGCCCCATTTGTGATCATTACAGTGAAATGCATATGGTATAAGGTGTAGTCTCAAGACAGTGAAACATCTATACACCTCAGATGGCTTAGTGGTAAATTCCATGACTATAGTGTGCACGGTCCAGGGTTCAACACCTGCGATGCTTTACAAATGTTTTTTACTCCAGAATAAGGCTCATTTAAGCAGTTGTAAGCATGTTTAAAAGTGTTTGTGTGACATTATAGCAGCGGTTAAACACAGTTAAACAAACTTTGTAACGTATAACCTGTGCGCGCAAACATGGCCACACCCACTAACTACTCAGGATATATACATGTCAGTGAAGTAACATCTCACTATGTGCTGACATAACATTACATTCTCTGTTGACTGTACTCTCCAGCACACATGGGTTTATATGGGTGTTTCGAATGTTTATTATACAGATGATTACTACCTATATATGCAAGCTGTGGTTAAGGTATACATTTGAACATGATGAACATCCCTGCCTTTATCAGGATTGGAACCTTGAATGCACAGATACTATGCAGATGCTGTAACCATTACACTGTTGACATTAACGTTGCTTCCACCTATTTCCTACTTAGATGATTTCTATGTGTAAGCTAGGCTAAGCAAAGGGCGGAGGCCACCAAACTCACTGAGCTTCATGTACTCTTGAAATAACAACATATACTAAATGTACTCTGAGACAATACATTACATTCCTAACTACATTAGGCATAGCCCCTCAATGACACACTTCAAGGGAAACCTTGTTGTGTGAATGGGTAACAGAATATACATTCCTGGGATTATGTGTCCCAGAACCATACAGCCAGGGGGTGGGGGAGCCTGTCCAGATTGATAGCTGCGAGACCTGTTGGGGGAACTGAATGGTGTATTGTCACATTAACATGCCCTCTTTAGATCACTAAGTGCCCCTATCACCCTACACAACCTCAGTCTTCAACAGCTTCCAGCAATTCTGCCTGGAATTGCTTCATTGGCTATGCTTGACAGAGGCTTAGTTACTTCATCAATGGTGCGGGGAAAGCCAACACACTGTTGCTATGCTTCTAATTGCCCTTGGGCAGATAGGTAGTAGGCTATTTGTGAACCTCTAAAGCACGGGCCATCACAGCCATAATATGTGCATAAACAGACCTTCAGATCACAATATACAGTGAGAAATCACCATGTAGTCAGGAAACAATTAAGTAAAGCAAGAACATATAGAACACTGATACTTAGTCACTCCAAAAGCCTATATTAGAAGCTAGAAGACTTGTATAAGCTTAAGGTTTTCTATTGCTTACCAGTAGGTTACCTACAGGAGAGATGAAAAACAAGCACAGATGGGGAACATGCATGCAACAATACCATACCGGCCTATGTGTCAGCCTTAGGCATTGGAATACTGGCCAAGGCTATTGGTGCCCCCATGGTGCCTTATTTAGGAGAGTCTCGAAGGTGAATGCCAGCTCCGTAAACAGCACAATAACGGATTAAATGAGGGTTATGCTACTCAACACCAGGGGCTGTGATCTCAACATACATGCACTCACAGCACTCCACAGGATGGACAACATCAACATCTGTGCAGTAATTGAGATCTGTCTTAAGGCTCCTGAGAGCACACCAGCACTACAAGACTACAACCCATACCACACATTTCAGCCAAAGAACATGGACTGACACAGACATGGACGGGCTGTATCCATATTCATCAGGGATACCTACACCTCCAGGTTAGTGGGGAAGCATGATACCTCTGAGATCATCCATGTGCAGCTAACATCAGCCACAACTGCAATGTAGACTGTGGCCTGCTACGGATCACCCTCCATGACTCAGGACCACCACTCCACCTACCTGGAGACAGTGGAGAACATGACAGCCCTAATGCACACCCTGGCATTGGTTGATGTCAACTACCATACCATTAACTGGGAAACTTACTCCAGTACTCACTTCCAGGCCCAATGCTTCCTGGAATTTATCACTTCATATGCCCTGTATCAGGTAGTAACCCCCCTAACATGGGATGGAAACTACTAGAAGTGATCATCACCAACATGGGCAACAGGTGCACCACAGTGGAGGTTAACTGGTCACTGGTTAGATCTGACCATGAACTATTCACTGTTTCCACACCCAAGAATCTCCCCCGCTCACGGATACCACAGTGTATACCTTTCCCACAGCTAAATTTACACTACTAGTGACAGGGGTGGGGGGTTTCACAGCCCCCACGCTAAGGGGGAACACTGCTCAAGATACAGACAGATTTACAAATGCAGTCTATAAGCACCTACATGGATGTATGGATCGTGCCATCACTGGTAAACCAAGACTCACTCCTCCTAGACAAGGACACCAGTCTGGTGGACCTCTGCAATAAACAGGCTATACTATAGAAGTAGGACAGTGTACCAGACAAACAGCAAATCCCACGAAGGGCAGACATCCGTGATCACTATTAGTATGATACATGGGTCCCTCATGACATCATCCAAGGCTAACATCAGCAGGAGAATATGCAAGGATTTGAAAGATAACCACAAAGCTTTCTTTGGGTATGTCAAGGATCTAAGTGGTGACACACAGATTTGCACTGTGCCGGTGAAATATAGCACAAAATATGCTGACCTACTGATATCACCAACGTCCTTGCAGATACATTCAGTGCATACTTCACCCCTAAACAGCCCACAACACTACCCGAAAGGTACAGTATCCCACACATCAGAGACACACAGGTGGAAATGGCCCTCTCTAACAGCAGAACACAGCATCAATGGAGGCAGATTTTGTCCCAGACTGCATCTTGCAAACTGTACAAGACAACCTGAACCCCCACCTAATTAAGCTTTCCAACCTCAGCCTCTCCACAGGCTACATGCCCATACAATGGCATGTGGCAACGGTTATTCCACTCCATCAAGGTGGAATCACAACTGACAAAGGTAACTACCATCCCATAAGCCTGACTAGCCTGGTCTGCAATGGTATGGTTCGCATCCTCATGGCACTCATTAACAAAGACATTGGTAACCTCCAAACACGTGACCCAACCCAGGTCAGCTTGGCTGAGTGCAGTTCATGCCTACTGAACCTGTTTGACGTCTTACATACAGTCACCAAGACATTAGATGATAGGGGAGGTGGTTCATACATACTACTTGGACCTCGCCAAGGATTTTGACACCATGCCCTACTTAGGTATTATTGATAACCACACCAGCCTGTACATACACCCATACATCACAGGTTGGGTTGCCAACAGGCTTACACACAGAACCCACATTGTACGACTAGCGGTCCCCAGGTCCAACTCTTGACCAGTCATGACTGGTGTCCCACAGGACTCAGTCCTGGCAGCCCTACTGTTTGGCATATACATCTCAGAGATACAGGCAAACACAAGTTGACTATGGCAGACCATGTTTGGCAATGACTGCGAACTGGGAGCCATGATTGATAGTCCAGCTGACACAGACATCCCTCAAGGGGCCTCACAGAAAACATCACAGAGTGTCAACGTCACAGCCTCCAGCCAAGTGCCACTAACTGCATAGTCATACCATTGTGGAATTGGCACCCACATATTAACACATAAGTGGCAGCCACTTTAATACGGATGAGATAATGGGGTATCTGGGGACTAAGGTAGATAGTGATCTCCCCTTTGACAATCATATCTCCACAGTAGTTAGGACATTCTTCTATGTAGGCCATCTGATTACTAAAGGACTCCCATGTAGACATACTGGGGTTATAGTGCCCCTTTACTCATCACTCATCAGTCCCATCATAGGGTATAATAACCTATGTGGGATGTACCTCAGAAGACAGAAGACACTTCCAACAGCTGGGAGGTCCACGAATGTACCTCACCAAGGGGAATACTGGCCTCCAACATATGGCCTATGCAGCCAGACTGAATAAACTCCTGCTTTATTCAATGGCATCACGTTTACCCAGAGATGATCTCCGCTGGCCAACACAGCCATGTTGAACCCAGGCTTGATGGATATGCTCCACCTTTGGGAATCCTTGTCACAGTGAGCCACACACTGTAGTGAGCTGATCCTTGCCACAACAATAACTGGAAGATGCTGGAGGGACAGATCCCTGTCACAGACACTCCCCATACTTTGGAACACCCCTAACTACATTATACAGAGCCCCTCACTAACACTCTGCAAGAGAAACATTGAAGAGTGGCTGGGGAACAGTAGATGCACCCATGGGATCCTGCCATTGGCTCTGCTCCACAGAGGGACAGTTAATGAATCAATGGGGTGGCAAAAGCTGACACATTTTGGCTGGGCTTATGAATGGCCTCTGGCAGTTGGCCAAGTGCCTACCTATGAATCTCTACATACAGTATATGCATATGCTGATAGCTTAATTTACTGTTCAGGTGTTGACTTACCTTCTGCCAATGGCAGTTGTGTGTGCAATAGTTGAGGGCTGCCTATGTTGGATGCACACAGTAGACTGCCTATTCATGACAATTTACAGGTAGTCTTGTGTGTGTGCCATCCATTTTTACTGTGTGTGCAGGGGGGAGAAAGGTGTCAATCCCTAGGTGCCTTCACTGTCAGTGTGTGTGCTATACGATCCCTCTTTGCCAAGGCAGGGGCATACTGGGCACACCTCTGTCTGCCTACTGGGGCTAGCTCAGTGTGTTGGTGGTCTGAGTACCTCTGTGCCTGTGGGGCCCTTGGCAATGGTGGTGGGCTGTAAGGGCCTTCACCATTCTGTCCCTGCTGCAGCTGTTTTCGCAGGACCATATTATGTAGCATGGCACACACTATGATGTGGGTAGATGTGCCTGGAGAGTACTGCAAAGCTTCACCAGATATGTCCAAGCAATGGAACCGTGATTTCAGCATCCCAAACACACGCTCTATGATGATTCTGGTTTGTGCAAGTGCCTCATTATGGTGTTCCTGCATGGATGTGTGTGCATTTCTGATGGGAGTCATCATCCACAGTTCCATTGCATAGCTAGCATCCCCCACCAGGTGGCCATTTGGGATGTCCCCCCTGGCAAATAACTGATACAGCTGTGAGGCATGCCATATGTGGGAGTCGTGATAGCTTCCAGGGCTGACAGCAGACACATCCATGATAATGCCCTGGGCATTGCACACGACCTGTCAGTTGATGGAGGGGTATCCCTTGTGGTTTATATAGCGTCTACCCTGCTCACTGGGTGGTGACTTGATGTGTATGTGCGTGCAGTCAATTGCACCCAGTACCTCTGGGTATTCTTCCAGATGGCAGAAGAGACGCATATTGCTGGCCAACTCCTCCTGCATTCGGGGGAAGTATATGTGCTCATTGGCATGTGGTAACATGGCATCCAGGAACTGGTGTAGTACCCTGGATGCTGATGCCTGTGAGATCCCCATGATATCCCCAGTTTGTCTTTGAAAGGTACCTGTAGCTAGTATTCTCAGGCTTACACATACCTTCGTATCCACTGGGATGGGTTCCCCTCTGTTTGTTCTGGCTCTGAGGCATGGCTGGCACAGCTCCACAAGTTGCTGTAGGATGTCCCTGTCTACCCTGTAATGCTCTACTATCTCCAGATCATGTAGCCCCAGGTAGGTTACCCTGGGTCTGAACACTCTCCTCCTCCTCTGGTGCCTGTGGTGGTCGTGTGCATCATCCTCCACACCACCTTCAGTTTCCAACACATGCTGGTGGATCAAAGCTATGGCAGCCCCTAACATGTACATACTAAAAGTTCCCCGTCTGTATACACCACTGGTGCAAAGTGTATGGGAATACACAAATGTGTGTGAGGTGCTTTCATACTTTATACTATTGTGGTATGGATGCTGCTGATGTCAGTGGGTGTGTATGAGCTATTCCAGCGGCAGCGTGTCTTAATTATGGGTTTTGCAATAAGTACTGCAAGTGTGGGGCCTTTACTGTGGAGATCTACTTGCTTGCCTTGATTAATTTGTTGCCCTTTAATTCACTTTTAAACCTGGATCCCCTCCCATTATCAGGCATGCATCCACCCGCCGTCTTTCTTGTTTTGTACTTTCCCTACCCAGTCATGGCAAAATATGCCTTGTAGCTGATATACTGCAAATCGGCTTTTTTCTGCTTTGACACTTTACTGTTTTCTTTGTAGTACAGCCCCTCCCCTTTCCTGTTCTGCAGGTAGCTGCTTGCAGCCTTGTTAGCTGTTGTTAATGGCCCACTGTAGGCTCCTAGGTGTTAATTAGTCATTTGTATTCCAATTTCACTGCTGCAGCATTTCCTTATTTCTTTTCTATATCCTTCCTGTTTCAGCTGCAGTGTGCTCTGCGCAAACCTGTTTGCTGGGTTTATGCGCGTTTTCATCTCCGTTCACACGCATACTCGGTTACCTTGTGTACTCTCAGCTAAGCATAGCTATGGCCAACTCGACACATCCCTATCCTGCAGCTTTGCCTAACTAGGGGCAAACCGGATTAGCAATGCTCCAATGTGCTTACAACAATGGCGACATATCTCTCTCTTGATGTCATCTTTATCTCAAGGGCACACCTCGGTGTTATAACGCTACACTGTGAGGTGCATCCTTACACCAGCATGGAATCTGTGATTCACTATTACTCCTCTCATTTGCATGGCATTGCCTACTAATTCCTAGCTACTGAGCATAACCCGTAACTTTCCACCACAGTGCTGAAACAGCACCAAACAAACAGCAATCCACACACATACACCTAAACTCTTACACTTAACCCTACACAATTTTCTCCAATATTTTTAAACAAATTAACTGGCAAATCCTAAATACTCTCCCCCTTGACAACGCTGTAGAACATTTTAACTCTGTCTTCCTAAATACTCTTAACTCCCTAGCCCCTCTAAGAAACAAACGAGTCAAAACCAATTCTGCTCCTTGGTTGTCCAAAGAAACAAAACAAATCATGCACCACAGGGACAAATCCTGGAAGCTTTACCAGAAAAATAAAATGTCTTCTACCTTGCTCCAATACACCCAACTCCACAACCAAGTAAAAAAACTAATCACCTTAGACAAAAAAAAACTACTATAATAAACTGCAAACCAACAATAATAAGATCCCAAAACAATTCTGGAAATCAGTTAATTCCCTTCTCCACCCATGGTCCAGAATTAATCCCTGCCCTAACCCTAGTTTAACTGACATGGAGCTGAGCTCTCACTTCAACACTTTCTTTACAGAATCCATAGCTAAGCTAACCAAAACTTTCCCTAAAAATAATCCACCCAACTTTCTTTCCTCAACACCCAACAACCCTAATAACTGTCCTCTTAATTTCCAGCTCAAACCAGTTTTAACCATTTTTTATAAAAAGTCTCATATCCAAACTAAAGCCATGCTCTAATGCCCCTGACAACATACCCTCCTCCTTCCTCAAATGTGCTGCTAAAGGTATTGCTCTCCCAATCAGTATCCTAATTAACAGATCCTTAAAAGAGTCATATGTACCCAAACTTTGGCGTTCAGCCTACATTCTACCTCTTCACAAAGGAGGCAAAAACACCAATATTTTCAATTTCTGTCCCATTGCCCTACTCTCTCCAATTTCAAAAATTTTAGAAAAATGTGTCCACCACCAACTTATGCCTTTCTTAATTCAGAATCACCTCCTAACACCCACCCAACACAACTTCCGCCCTGGCCACAGCACCATAACTGCCTTACTATTCTTCCTAGAAACAGTCAATCGTGCCCGAGGCTCTGGACTACTAGCATCCACAGTACTGCTAGATCTCTCTAAAGCTTTTGACACCATTGACACCATCTCCCATAAACCCCTTCTCTATCATCTCGCCAACCTTAATCTCTCCCCTACTACTCTATCCTGGTTCTCCAGTTACCTATCAGACAGATCTCAAGCTGTCAGATGGAAGAACTCTACCTCTTCCTTCTTGCCTACACCTACCGGCGTTTCCCAGGGGTCCATCCTTGGACCCATGTTTTTCAACATCTTCATTAATAACCTTCACACTGTCATCCCTGATACAACAGTTATCCAATATGCTGATGACTCCACCTTAGTCTGTGCCACCTCTAACCTCCCGGAACTACTGGCTAAAACACAAATAGCATTTTCCACTACAGAGAACTGGATGCACCAAAACCATCTCTCCCTCAACTCTAATAAATCTAAAATACTACTTTTCCCTCCCACCAGGACTTTCTCTTTTGACAAAAATGCTTTCAAAGTACTAAGCCAAACCAACACTGCTATAGAAGTAGTCCCTTCTGCAAAACCTCTTGGCATTACCATAGACGAACACCTTAAATTTGATATCCACATACAACAAAACATAAAGAAAACCCACCAAAAGCTAGGTATGCTCTGTAGAAATAACTGCTTTCTCTCCAACTCCTCTAGGAATACCCTGGCAACTACCTTCCTTCTACCTTTGTTACTATATGGAGCCCCTCTTCTAACTAATCTGTCTTCTTCCAACACCTCAAAACCTGGAATTTGCTATAATAAGATAAATTTGCCACTAAATCCTAAACCTCAATTCACCACTGCCTTACCCTAGAATTTCTGAACTGGCTAGAACTCTCTAACCACCTAGACTATCTCCAACTAACCACTGCTCACAAATTAAAATTCTACCCAGATAAATGCCAAGCCTTAACAAACATCCTTCCCCCATACATCCCAAATAGATCTCTGAGATCTGAACACCAAAACTTAATCTCCGTCCACAAATCTAAACGTCCAGCTGGCCAGCTACTTCTCTCTTTCTCTCTAGGTAAGAAATGGAACTCTCTCCCTTCTTCACTTAGGACTATACCTAACTCAAAATCCTTCAAGACCCAACTTTTCCTATACCTGTCATCCAAACGGAAATGCTCCTGTTTTCTCCCTACGTAAATTCTAGGGAATTTCCCCATTGAGCTCTCTATACTCCTTGTTCCACTCTACCTTCAAGCTTTTATTTCTATTCAAAATAGACTTAACTGACATTCACTGATTAAGCAATTTCTCACATGACTCCTAGTATGTAAATATTGTAAATATCAGAACTGCCATTGTCAAAAAAAAAAAAAAAAACTCAGATTCTTACAGACAGTTGAATCATGTTGCACCGAATCAAAATACCTGTAAACTGTGTTCTCTATTATCTGTTAACTGTGTCGTATGATGTACATTTTATGCATTTGCATTTCCTGACTATAAGAATTTTACACATGTATTTTACCTTTAACATAATGTAATCTTTATTGTATTGTATAGCTTACGGAGCTTTTCTCCTAGGGCCTCCACTGAAAACGGGCACTTTATGGCCCAGTGGACTTCCCCGGTAATCAAACTGAAAATAAATAATAAATAAATAAAATAAATAAATAACACTGTCACTACCCCTTAGCAACCCTTGTGCCATAGTATGGTGTAGCATGCCTGTCATTGACTATTAGGGTCTATATTAGAACACCGAACGTTCAAAATTTAGAGTGTTCTAATATCGAACCCTATGAATCAAAAATTTAAAACATCGAACATACAGAACGGCAAATTTTTTCCTAGGGAAAAAATTTGCTGTTCCAGAACACATACACACAACACAAGCACACCAAACAAACAGCAATCCATACACATACACCTAAACTCTTACACTTAACCCTACTCTAAACTATACATACGCCACTAACTATCCACTTACCTTAACCCAAACCCTAACCCTAAGGTCCGTCACTATCACACAGTCACCTCACCTGTGCCCTAACCCTAACTCACCTACCCCGCCCTAACCCTCACATCCACACAATCGCACAATTACCTGACCCGTGCCCTAACCCTAACTCACCTAACCCGCCCTAACCCTCACGTCCACATAATCGCACATTTACCTGAACCCGACCCGTAACTTTCCACTATAGTGCTGAAAATACCAAAGCAACAGAAATGGACAACCAAATTCTTTCCCTAGGAAAAAATTCAGTTTTCTCTTTCTTTGATATTTTCAAACGGGTCGATATTAGAACACTCTAAATTTTGAACGTTTGGTGTTCTAATGTAGACCTGACTATTATGGGAAAATTGTGACGTGTTTCATTGCGGTTTTATTCTATATTTTTATATATTCCTTGTGATCCCCTTTGCGCACCACTGCCCTGCGCTTCCACGTCGCGATAGTGCGACTATATATATTAAATGTTAATTTTATATTTTGTTCATTTTTTTATGCCAATGGCTATATATTTAGCCATTGACATATATTAATAATATAATACATGTGTTTGTTTGGCTGTCATGGCTCCGATTTTATGTTTGCAAAAATGTAAACTGTTTTCTATGGTTTACTTTTCTGCATGCTTACACTATGCCTGCACCACTTCCTGAATCGCTACATACCTTCATTTGCATGCTACACTGCTGCACATGGGGTAATTAGCATACAGGGCTTGGGAGTTGTGTGGGCGTAGCGTACAAAGGTAGTGCATGTGGAAACAGCTTGTACCTGAATCGCTCGGTGGCCATATTTGGTGTTAGAACGCCGACGCTACACCTGCACCTGGCGCAAGCTTCATGAATCCCGGGGATAATCTTCAGTATTCAGCAATGTCATCATGCCAGTTACATAATCAGACAAATTCAAAATAACTTCCTCCTCCCTTGTCCGCTGGTTTGATAACTATGTTACTATTAGCTATAAGTGATTTAACTGCTTCCTGCTGTACTTTATCTGGATAGAAACTTTTCTTATTAGCATTGTTACAAAGTAACAAGTCATATATTTCATTTATAACTACTTCCTCGAATGCAGCAATTAATGGATTATTAACAGGAACAAAAGTACTTTTTCTACTTACAGTTGAATCATCATCATCATCTTCTTTCGGCTGTTCCCATTAGGGGTCGCCACAGCGGATCATCTGTTTCCATTTCTTCCTGTACTCAACATCTTGCTTTGTCACACCAACCACCTGCATGTCGTCTCTCACCACATCCATAAACCTTATCTTAGGCCTTCCTCTTTTCCTGTTACCTAGTAGCTTCATCCTTAGCATCTTTTTCCCAATATACTCAGCATCCCTCCTCAGCACATGTCCAAATCAATGTAATCTTGCCTCTCCGGCTTTGTCTCCAAACCTTCCAACCTACAGTTGAATGATAAGAGTTATTCAAATCATGTTGATTCATTCCATATATAGATTTCAAGTTTAAATTACGTACAAATAGCTTAAAACTCATTATTATATCTTAAATATCTGACAACTGCCATGGAATAAAAGTTAAGCCTTTATTTAAAAGTTGCTCTTCTTGTTCAGTTAATAAATAGTCCGAAAGGTTATATACGATACCATTTAAAACCTCTTCTGGGTCTGAGTAGACATCCTGTGTCATGTATTCCTGGTGTGACTCTGGCCCCTGCTGCTGTGATAATTCTGTTTCTCTTTTGGTATAGGGTATGACTTGTTGAGGAGGAGAGGTACATCTAAAGGGTCTAAGGCTGTAACCAAGCTAGAATCCACAATTGTGTTCGTGGAACGACTGAAGTTAGTTTTTTCAGCATTAGTTGTAGTAGTTAAATTCACCATTGTCTCAGCCGTTGGACGCTCAAATGCAGATAGCATCTCTGAAGATTCACTTCGCATAATCACACATGCATTGGGCGCTGTTGTTGATCAGATAAGTTGCTTACATCATCAGTAGCTCTCGAAGCTGACTGGTTCTGAGCTCTTTCCTCATCTGTGGAATCCTTTTGCTGTTCTGAATATGTTGTAGTACTGGCAATGTTAAAAACATTGCCCAATTTAAAGTCATTCATGTCACTTCTGATTTTTCATTTCTTATGCTCAGTTAGGGTCTTTTCATATGCTGTAACGTGATCCAGCATATCAGTTAAAAGTGTAGAATGACTATTTTGTTCAGTTTTATTTTCTAGATCAGAAAACTAATTAAGCAGTTCATGTTTAATTTGCTGTTCTATGGGACTGAAAAAATCATTCATAAAGACCATATATTCAATAGAAGCTTTAAGATTTATCTGTTGCCAACATTGTAGTAATACAGGATATTTATCATGATAATTAGGCATGTTAAATATACATAGCCCTCTTGGGACTATTTTCTGTTTAATATAGATATCAAATGAAAGCTATTGCCATTGTAGGTGTTTAAAAAACTGCATTTTCGATTGAAAATCCTGTAACGGTTTGTCATAACTTACTGACAATGGTACATTATCCAAATTTTGTCCCAAGAATTCTGAACTTGGGGGGTTAAAAGCCAGATCAAGTAATCTGTTCAAATTAACAGTTTTAAGCTGTAAACCACTAGTAGTAGATATCTGAGACATCGTGTTCATGGGTTGTAGCCCCAAGTAAACAGCAAAACACAACAAAAAGGGCTCTCACCATGTAGACAAAGCAAGTGTCACCCAAAAAGTCCAAATTTATGTAGAAAATAGTGACAGAAGCACCCCAATGTTCTATAAAAACTTAATTTATTACAATGCACTAGTAAAAATACCAAAAAAAAGTTTCTATCCAGATAAAGAACATCTGGAAGCAGTTAAATCGCTTATAGCTAATAGTAACGTAGTTATTAAACTGGTGGACAAGGGAGGGGGAATAGTTATTTTGAATTTGTCTTACTATGTAACTGGCATGATGGCATTGCTGAATACTGAAGATTATCCCATGGATTCTCAAAAGCTTGCATGGCATGCATGATTAGTATAAGAGGTAATGTTGGCAATATGGTGGCCAAGCAATCCACGTATGTGCTAGTTTGACGTGCGCGAGCGCTCTTGCACTAGTGCTGCACGTTCCCAGCCCCCATATGCAAATTACCCCATTTTCAGGTGAAAACCATGCAAATGAGGTAAATCTGCTATCCAGGAAGCTGGAATCAGGGCGTGCAGGGCTAGCGTAATTTGCAGAAATGTACACGGTTAGTAACCAAGTACGGTTTTGCAAAATCCAAAACGGAGACATGACAGCTCCAAACAAAGGTTGCATATCATTGAGGAAGCATGCCAATGGCCAAGTATAAGGCCATTGGCATTGCAAACAATGCAAAATGTACAAAATACTACTTTTATTATATGTCCACCGATCACGGCTGTTTAAGCATAGGCAGTGGCGCTTAAATGGGATCGGTGGGAAAATAAGAAAATAAATCTAAAAAAAGCAGTCTAACTAAAATCAGCATTCTGCCATGCAAGTCAATGGCAGGCAAAAGACAACCTGGCCAGTGAATAGTGGTTGCTAAGGGGGGAGGCATAGTATGACACATGTGACTATGCATTAGCAGGCAATCCTATGCAAATGAGGGGAAGGATAGTGAATCCTAGTTTTCCCCAGCATATGAGGTAGGTCCCAACAGTGTAAGAGTATGAATAGCTGAGTGCAAGACTAGGAGGTAGGTGACATCATGGGTGGGTGTGTCAGGCATACTGTAAGTGGATTGGAGCCCTGTGGCTCAGGTATGCTCCTAGCTTAGCACAGCTAAGCTAGGAGGTGTGTCTAAACCTGCCTAGCACTCTGTACAAAGTGCAAGCAGGTGCACACACCACTCGCCGGGTTTTACAGGAAGAAAAAAGAAGTTAAACCAGGAAACAGCAGCAGTGTGCACATCCGAGTAGTCTGTGCGGCACGGCCCTGGGCCCAAACAGAAGGGCAATGGGAAGAAAAAACAGCAGTAGGAAAGTAATCAAGTAAAACAAGCATATCTGGCATGTACAATGTTTCAGAAGCAGCCAATTACACAGGCAGTAGCCCAGCCCAGAACACTACTATAAACTAAGCAAACACCTTCCCCACTGGTTTTTCCCACACTCTACACCACTGGTGTATACAAGTGGGGAAATTTTAACAAAGAAACCTACAAAATGAGAAGGGCTGCAGCAGGCAACATAGAACAACATGTGCAAGAGGCTGAGGGTGGTGAGGATGTGCATGCTGCCGTACAACCCACAATGAGGAGACAGAGAAGAGTCTACAGACCCAGTGTAACCTACCAAGGGCTACATGAGCTGGAGATAGTGGAGCGCTATAGGGTGGACAGAGACCTCCTACAGTAAGTAGTTGAGCTGTGCTGGCCACACCTGACACACCAAACTGACTGAGGGGAACCCATCCCAGTATATACCAAGGTATGTGTAGGCCTAGGTATACTAGCCACAGGTATCTCCCAAAGCACAACTGGGGATAACATGGGGATCTCACAGGCATTAGCATCCAGAGTATTCCACCAGTTCCTGGAAGCCGTGTCAGCACATGCCAGTGAGCATGTATATTTCCTCAACACCCACGAGGTGTTGACCAGCAATATGCATCTCTTCTACCAAATAGCCAAATACCCTGGGGTAGTGGGTGCTATAGACTGCACACACATACACATCAAAGCACCACCCGGTGAGCCTGGTAGGGCCTATATCAACCGCAGGGGCATCCTCTCCATCAACTGCCAAGTCGTATGTGATGCCCAGGGCATTATACTGAATGTGTGTGCTGGCTGCCCTGGAAGCTATGATGATTCCTACATATGGCATCTGACGCAGCTATATCAGAGATATGCCAATGTGGACATCCCCTACAGTCACCTAGTGGGGGATGCTGGATACACACTGGAGCCATGGCTGATGATACCCATCAGAAATGCACACACACCTGAACAAGAACGCCACAATGAGGCACACCCACAGGCCAGACATATAATAGAGCATTTGTTTGGGATGCTCAGGTCATGGTTCCAGTGTCTGGACACATCCGGTGGAGCCTTGCATCATGCACCAGCTACATGTACCCAAATTGTTATGGTATGTGCTATGCTACACAATATGATCCTGCAGAAACAGCTGCAACAGGAACAGCATGGGGCAGGGCCACACAGCCCCCCATCAGTGCCAAGGCCTGCACAGGCACAGAGTGACCTGGAGGAGGAAGAACCTGAGCATGCCCCAGTAGGCAGAAGGAGGCGTGTCAAGTATGCCCTGGCCTTGGCAAAGAGGCAATGCATTGCACATGCACTGACACAGTAGGGTCCCACTGAATGACACCTCTGTCCGACTCGCACATACAGTAAAAGGGATGCCAAACATGACACCACCTGTGCTCAACCATGTATAGTGAGTGTACTATGTGCATCCGATTCAGGCAGCCCTCCAGCACCATCCACAAGTCTGGCACACCCACAAGGTAAGTCAATCAACCTACCAATTGCCAAATGGAGTAGAATGTGTTGTCACCTGTAGCTATGGTATGGATGTAAGCATGCAATAGAATTGGGTGGCTGAATTTTATAGCAGCAGGCAGTAGACACCCATAGTGGCACCCTGACATGTGTAACACATACTGGAGTCACCATAGTAGCCAGTACTACACAGGGTGACAAAAACCACTGCAGGAAATGTGCTGAGCGAAATATGTGTCCATATGCCTCACACATGCCAGTCAGGATGGTTCACATACCCAACAACAGTTGCAGCCAGCAGGTCAGGTGGACACAAACCCAAATAGGGCCTGTGCCATGGTCCCAGAATGATGGCTATGGTTAACCACAACCCCAGGCCTATACAGACAGACCACTGCAGGGCAGGCAGTGGGATGTCAGTTCTGAAGGGTAGGATGTCAGACAATAATATGTAGGGCAACCAAAGCCACAATATGTAGTACACTGGTGTGCCTCTAGACAGCATGATAGTTAGCAATACAGAATGAAATGGAGTACCTGACATACCAGTACAGTCATAGCAAATGTGTACAAGTGTCAGGTGAGCCCCCCATCCTACATAGCAATGTAATAACAGTCAGGTGTGCCTCCCCACTCCCATGTAGACATGTAGAAACAGTCAGGTGTGCCCCTACTCCCAATCCAGCATAGAAATGTCATAACAGTCAGGTGTGTCCCCCCCCAGTCCTGTGTAGACATGTAGAAACAGTCAGGTGTGTTCCCCCACAATCTATGTAGAAATATAGTAATAGTCAGGTGTGCCCCCACTCATATGTAGACATGTAGAAACAGACAGGTGTGCCCCTTCCCCTAATCCAGTGTAGAAATGTAGTAACAGTTAGGTGCCGCCCCCCCCCAATCCTGTGTAGAAATGTAGTAACATGTATGAGTGGTATAATATGAGTGGAGCAGAGATACCCAGAGGTGGCCAAGATAGCAGGATAGGTTGTAGCATTTGCACAATATGCAGGTCTGTGTGTGTTAGGATGGTGTATGTTTCATATTGTGTGAGAGTGGTCAGTATGTATGCATGTCAAGGTAAGACCTGGTAGCCATCGCCCACTACTGCTGATTTCAGGGACAAGCCCTCAAAACTGCAGTGCCAAGGATAATCCTCACCAGTATAACACTTGCTAGCAGTAAGCCATTGTAAATGTATGGTGGTAATATGTGTCACCATCTGAAAGACTGACATGGCATGGCTGTTGGCCTTGATATACAAGCAGTATACAGGGGAAAGTACCCCAGACACACAGTATATATTGTATCACTGATAAATGGAGACACCCTTGGAATTGTACATACAGGTATGCATCACAGCAACCGGTCCCGTAGTAGGGGATACCGGTGATGTCTGCCTGAACACCTGCAGATCACAAAGGAGGTAAGACTGATGTATTGGGAGACAGCTGATGTACCTGCACATGCCAGCATACCTGGAATGCCCCATGCATATCTGTGTGTCAGATGCAAGTAGTGTCCAAAGCACACATGCACCCAGCTCACGCAAACACCACCCACAGGTACCTCTCTGGCCATATCCCTGCTGTGGGAAAAGGTACAGTATGACCCCACCTGTATATGGAAATAGTGGAAGAATGCAGCATGCAGTGCAGGTGTGTCCCTAGCTGTACGTAGCACCCTGCCAGCATCCACACCACCTGATCAAGACTGATAGAAGGTATTTGCATGAACACCTATCACACCTACCGTGTCACCCCAGGGGAATATACTGTATGAAGATCTGTGAATGTAGGCCAGACAGAATGCAACAGCCTGCCACATGTGGCCTGCAGCAACACCTAATACTCCACAGTCCTCTGCCAAAGGCCTGTGTCACACATGTACTGCCAATGCATGTTAGGTCATGGACACCCAAATAACAACATAACACACTCCACATAAGCCATATGTAAGGCCATGTGGACAGACCACAGTAACAGGTCCACCATGTCCCACTGCAGGAACTGTGGACCAACACTAACACACACCTGTGATGGGGTGATACCCTTAGGGAAAGTATCAGAGAATGTATGCATAATGTATGGGAGAGGTTAGAATAATGGGAGGGGTGGGTGGGAGCATGGGCAGCATGGAATGTGCAGGGTCTGACACCAAGCTGTGTAACCACACTATCCCTGGCTGCAAACACATAAGTGGGTGGCTACACACCTGCCCGTACACCACAATAGGGTTAATGTCCTGACCCATGGCCCCTGCCTCTGGGCAACCTGTGTGAATCTGTACAGCTGCGAGGCATTGCCACAGCAAGATAAGCCCATACTGTCATGTCAATGGGTGTACAAGTATGGGATCCCCTGACAGCACTCTGCCAAGGTGCTGAACTGGATACACAGACCCAGCAGCAAGTGTCTGCAGCTCCCCCTCCAGAATGGCATAACTTACTATGAATATGTAGGTGTCTGCCAAAATATTGGACACAGCTGCAGTCACCCTTGTCCCCCAAGACAGCACTAGAATTTCCACCTGGCAGTTCATGAAGACAGAAAACATCACTGTGTATAACAGTATACATATCTGAATATCTCTGCTAACAGCAATATCATGCAGCTGAAGCAGCACAGGCACAATCACCTACAGTACACACTATCCCCTGCACAGTTTGTCCCCATATTGACAAATGATCGATGGACACCCTGCAGAAACACTTTTCTACCAGTAGGTGTACAACACAAAGGTCTGTACTGGAGTACAAACTACCTGGAATTGATCCACACATTCTAAACAGAAGGGCATACTGGGCATGCTCACACACAGAGAAATGAAGACAATGTCAGTCAATAACATACTGAAAGGTCATACTGGGCATGCTCACACATGTAATCAAATGAAGCCCATGTCTGCAAACAACAGTGGACCAGACCTATCTGGCAGTCGCAGATGTTAGTGCAGAAACTCCTCAGTATGCACCACTCATGCTTTGCACACATAGTGGATAGGAATACAGGCATATATCCAAGGGCAATACACTATTATAAGTCAAACGTACACGTACATAGATGTGTGGAAGAGAGTGACTGTGACAAGGGCCCAGCCATTATGAGGCTTGTCCCACCCAGCACACAGCCAAATGACTACAACCACATGATGCTCAGATGCCACTCACCGTAGACATTAGCCACTGGTATCTGTCAGCATTATGGATTATGTGGTGCATGTGCTAGCTGTGCAACATGACTGTACAAGGAAGTAGTCATTTAGCATCTGGAAACTCGTACCTGTGGAATATAACCCTGTGTGTGCCCGCATGAGGTGTGTCAACCGCTAGATGAATGGGTTATGGCCCATGCACACGCACTACATACTGCCCTCCCCATAGCCCTACTATGACAATCCGCTGAGGTCATCCACTTTGAAATGCACCCTTGGGAAAAGTGGAACCCAATAATCTCTGTAGTGTATCCCATAACTGTGTACTGCTGTAGTGGGATAAAGTAGGTAGGTAGGTGTTCTAACCCCAAACATGGCAACTGTGTGTTAGTGTGCATGTCTGTCTGTCTCAGTCTGTGTAGAGATCAATGCTTTTTAGGGTAGCCACACTCCTTTCAACTCCAATACTTGACTTTGGCAAGTCTGCTGATGTCACCCACCTAGAAATAAACCTCTGGGAAAGTTGTAGCCCAGTAATCTCTGTAGTGCATCCTGTAACTGCACACTGCTATAATGTGATAAAGTTGCTAGGTAGGTGTTATTATCCCAGATGTGGCAACTGTGAGTTAGTGTGCATATCTGTCTGTGTAGAGAGCAATGCTTTTTGGGTAGCCACACTCCTTGCAACTCCCATACTCGACTTTGGCAAGGCTGCTGATGTCACCCACCTAGAAATACACCTCTGGGAAGATTTTAGCCCAGTAATCTCCGTAGCATGTCCCATAGCTGCATACTGCTGTAGTGTGATAAAGTAGCTAGGTCGGTGTTCTAACCCCAACCGTGACAACTGTGTGTGTTAGTGTGAGTGTCAGTCTGCATAGAAATCAATGCTTTTTCAGGGTAGCCACACTCCTTACAATTCCCATACTTAACTTTGGCAAGACTGCTGTCACCCACCTAGAAATACACCTCTGGGAAGGTAGTGGCCCAGTAATCTCTGTAGTGCATCCTGTAACTGCATACTGCTGGATTGTGATTTAGAACTGTGGCAGGGTTCCATCCCCACCCATGACAGTTCTGGATGTTTTGTGTGTGTCCATGTCTGTATACAGAGCAATGCATTATAGGTTGGTCACATGCAGTACATTTCACATGGCCCACTTTGGCAATCCAGCTGATGTCATTCATTGTGAAATACAGCTTTGGGGAAGGAGTTCTCTAGTAATCCCTGTGGCATGTCCTATAACAGCTCCATGCTGTAGTGTGGTATAGACCTCAGTCAGGAATTCTATACTCACACATATCAGTCGTGGATGTTTTGTGTGTGTCTCACTCTCTGTGTAGGGTGCAATGCATTTTAGGGTAGTCATCCACAGTACATTTCAAATGGCCTACTTTGGCAATCCTGCTGATGTCATTCATTGTGAAATACACCCTTGGGGAAAGAGTACTTCAGTAATGTGCATGGTGCATACTATGCCTGCGTAGCACTGAGGTGTAATAAACTAGTTAGGTAGGGGTTCAACAACCAGACATGATAGGTGTGCATGTGTGTTCATGTCTCGTATCCTGTGTAGAGGTGGTTGTGAGTGTCTGACACCTGTGGCCAATGTGGATTGGGCTTTGCTTATGTCTTATATGGTGGCCCTACTATATAGCACAATGTCCACCATACAGGGATAACAGATGTGAAATAGCTGAGATGATGGGGTGCAAAGCCATACCCATACATGTGACATCAAGGCCAGGCAATCACATTTAGTAACCCTAGTATTACCCAAAGCACACTCTCAACCCATGTCTCATACACACACACATGCCTAGGCAACAGCCAATATGTGAGTAGTACACTGCATACTGGCCACTGATAGTAACTATGGAGTGATAGCAGTGGGCTACAGAGGGCATGTCTCCTGTCCATCTGTCCAATATGCATGTACATGTTGACAGTGCACCTCCCCCATGTTTCTCAATAGACACCTGCACCACCTGTGGTGCCATCACATGTGTTCCTCAACAGACATACCATGCTTGACAACATGCCCTGTATGGACAGATGCCACTGACACCAGGGAATGATGTCAACATGCTAGCAATGTAGGTGCGGAGTAAACCTGGTGCCCATTTTCAGTCCCTGGCAAAGGTGGGCATTGTACATGCATGTGAGAGGTGTGCACATCCCAGACACCATCCATTTCATGGAGTAAGGAGCACATACATGGCAAGCGATGGACAGCAGTGGCCACACACAATAGTCACCCAGGTGACTGGATGGGGGATACAATACCCACCTGTGTGGGCAAGTGCGGAAACTACAGCCCTGAGAGACAATGCAGACCATTGTCATGTGGCCTGATGCCAAGGTATACCCATCACCTGCCCTTGTATAGCATGCTGCCACAGTTGACCACTACAAACCCATGCAGACGTGCACCCATGCATGTCAGTACTGGCACCCTGTGTGTGTGTCTGTGTGTTGTATGGCTGCGTATGCTCACAGCCACACTCACTACAACCTCCATGGGCATACAGAAGCATGCTGTCTGATGCCAGACACCTCCTCATACCCTTTGCCCATACAACCTCCGTATGACCCATGTGGTACATGTGGTACCTGCACAATGATATGTTGTGGCAATTCCGCTACTGATGAGTTGTACCCCTCGCCATGCCAAGTGTGTCACTCTGTGTATGTCCCTGTGAGAGTGTGGCTGTGTTGACGCTGGCACCTGTTCATGCTGACAGGCACGTGTACATCATCTACCATATAGCTACCATATCCCTGTTGCAGATGTCACACACCATCACAGATATGTTCTGAGGGCTCCACAACAGGTAACCCATGTGGTGCATCCAATAACTCCATCGAACTGTGAAAGCAGTACATAGTTGTCAGGGGCTTGATACCCTGTGCTGGTAGGTGTGTGACACAAACAAGCTGCAGCTTTAATCTCCCACCCCTCCCTGACATGTCTTTGCCTCTCCCACTCCCTCTCTGGTGGATGTGGAGACCTAGACCAGCTTTGCCTAGGCAGCAGCATGTGTATTTTAAGTGGTGCTCATGATCAGTGGCCTCTGCACGTATCGCAGCTCTCTCCTAGCTGATTGCATGTGGAACAGCTGTGGTAACATTCCCATAGCCAATTGCATGGAAACGCACTCTGATATCTAGGGACATCATGTTGGTGTTGGCCCTTGTCATTAACTGTGAGCAGAAATTAGATCTGTTCATTGGCAACCAGCATCTGTAATGGAGTGGGAATTTACCTCTAACAACATACACTGTGGAAACAGGGCAACACACAGGAGGGGGATGTGCCTGACCTGCTTACAGACTGTAAGGGCTGCTATACTGCATGTGGCGTACTGTTGGTTTAACAGTGTGTGTGTGGATATGTCTTTCCTACATGTCTCCATACCTGTCATGTCAGTTCCATGTTTATGTGGAGTCCCCATCTGCAGGGTCATCTGCAGACTGGGCAGAGTGTTGTGTCTTTGGTTTCATTTGTTATCAACAGATCATCTATCTGTGGACTGCAGATGGTAGTGTAAGGATTGCAGTCAGTAGATGGTGACAGCCATGACAGCATTTTATCCCTCATAGGACATATGTTGCCACAAACCCTGTTACAACAGAAAATGTATGAGGTTATCACAGCAACATGTCATTATTGGCCCTGTGTATGTGCTGCCAGCCACAACTCCGCCAATCTGTGTACATATGTCGTGCATGACATGGTGCGTATGTGCTGTACACCATAATTAGTCATCATATGTGCTAACAAGCCAGTGAGATATCAGACCACCCCACATATTATGTACAGTAGGGGTTGTATTTGATGACATAGCCTGGACATTCTGTGGATGTGTGTACAGTCCTACGTATGTGTGGGCATCAGTGTTACAGACAGCAGGTGGCAATACCTTCTACAGGAGAACCGGCACTCCCAGGGCAGCTACATATTTGTAGGAGGTTTAGGAACTACAGAAAGAGTGTGAGTAGAGCCATGTTATGCTTTGTATAGTACTGGTGTTACAGGGTCTGTGTGTACATACTACTTTACCTTGGAATGCAGTCTGTCTGCATAGCCCTCAACTGTGGGCCTATCCTCTTGGTGGACAGAGGTGTGCCTAACATGTGTTGTCTGTCCACCACACAGGTCCTCTGTCTGATATTCCACTGGCAGAGTGTGTGTTGAGTGTTATCAGCACATGACCTCCATATCAAGCTTTGCACATATGACATACTGTGGGGGGGTGTTCCATAGTGGGCTGTGAGTATATCACACTGCTATTGCTGCCATCAGTCCACATCTGTTGTATCCCCCACACATATGGTGGGGCTGAGGCCATATATGTGCGGGCGTCACCTATACAATACATGTGTGCTCTTATGCACTCCTGAGGCCAGTGTATGTAACAGTGGTATATGGCCCTGTATTATTGAGTCTATGGGGGGAGAACCATGAATGACCTAGGCTTTTAAATATGTGGGGGTATCAGTGGTGAGCTGCCATAAGGTATCTGGATGTAAAGTGCCGTATACATCACCTATATTTACATCACTTACATATATTTGGTTACTGCAAGCCTACTGCCTCCAGCCAGACAGACTGTTCTGTTTGTCAGTGTGCATGTGATGGTGACAGTTATGCCTTGTTTTGTCACAGTTACAACCCGTGTGGTCACATGATGTTTTTACCACCCACTGCTGTTGTACAGAGTGCAGATAGAGGCTGCTGAACTATATACCTGCATTACATACTGTTGATCGATTTGGTATCATGTGGCCCAGGCAGCCCTCACTACAGTACAAATCTAAGGGCTTGGCCTGGACAGCGATGGATGTGAACCTTTCCAGACTACTGTATTAGTATAACTGTTTCACGGTTGCATTCCTCTGTTTAGATGAATGTCAGTGTCTGAACAGCTATATGACATGGCATGTAGAACTGCAATAGTACACAATGAAAGGTATTCCATTTCTGCAAACCTGTGTGTGGAGTTTTCCCAATGACCTCTCTGTGGGTATATGTTGCAGGCAAGGATTGTCATTTGTATGGGTGGCCCATACAGTGTCCAGCTGTTCAGAGGTTAGCTGTAGGCACAGTGGCTCTTCCATATTGCGTGCACCGACTACATATGTATCCTACTGTACATATATCTGCGTGTGTATGTGTAGTCACATGTGTATCCATATATATATATATATATATATATATATATATATATATATATATATATATATATATATATATATATATATATATATATAGATTCACTTCAGAAGCTAAAAATACTGAAATCTCGAATTTCAATATCTCGAGCCCAAGAAGTTGAATCCTCAAAACAACGAAAACTGAAAAGCACGAAATTCAAAACCTCAAAACCTGC